>NW_018397260.1:3484815-3507074 GCF_002168275.2 Theobroma umbraticum | reverse complement strand
GGTCCAATGAATCACAAATCCACGTGAACCCAGAAACCAAAATCTCTGAACATCAATTCTCCACGCACCCATCATATCATTCCCTTTCTTTCTCTCTGGAAAAGCTCACAGAGAAGACAATGGTGGGCTTTCAACAATGAAGAAGAAGAGAAAGAGTAGTCGGTTATGCTTGTTCCATGGCCTGCCATTCTGCTTACTATGCCTCCTTATCACCTTCACCATTCAAAGACTATGCTGCCAAGAACAGAAAATTTCGGTCTTCAGAAGGATTCAGGCCTCTTCGCCTTCAGGTTTCTTCCATTAGCAGCAGTGCTAGAGCCTCCTACAACACTCTTGTCTCTGAGGTGTTCCTTCTCTTCTCTCTTTATTTAGAAAGTCTTGTTTTGTAATGGCATTGTTATATATAAATGTTAGATGGACGCATTTCAACTTAACGGCATAGTATCATCAGGGTTACTAGCCATATGACAATTGGCTTGTTCTTGAAATGGAAGTTGCTTTAAAGAATGGCATTTTTAATGTAGTTTTAGAATATGCCTAAGTTTTGTTCATGCACCATTAACAATCTCTACTCCCTTCATTTTGGCTGGCTAGGCTTTGCTTAGACCGTTTATGAATTAAGAGATTTACTAAAACTAATCATTAGCTTCAAATAGGAATGCATGCACATATTAATCCTGTCTATTGCCTGTTGTATATTTTGCACGTGATGAAATAGGCATTGTATGGCTAGTTCTGGAAACATGTAAACATAGAAATTGCATTCCTTATAGCATTTTCTCATGTCCATTTATGAATCCCAATCACTGACTGATATCCTAAAATTCTGTTTTTCATTCTGTTTTCCCTGCAACAATAGAAAACAGCACTATCCTTCCTGCCCATATTAATTGAACATTATACTGAAAAAGTTGAACCAATTTCCAGTTATTCTATTGGATTTTATTTCCGATTTCCAGGCTGCTAGGCTTTTGGGTCCTCCAGCAAATTTCGAAGCTTCAAAACTTAAAGTTGTTTTCATGGGAGAGAGGCTAAAAAATTATTCTGCAATAATCCCAAGAACCTACATCCTTTCCCACTGTGACTTCACAGCTAACTTAACATTAACCATCTCCAACGTCATCAACCTTGATCAGGTATGAATTCCATTATTTTGCTATCTTGGTATTTAAACTTTGTATCAAATGCTCCTTTTTTGTTTCTCTTCTTTTTTAACATTGTACCAAATTATAAGGCTGCACAGATTTTTTGAAATTTGTTTGAATCTAAAAGTTCTGATGGAGGTATAAACAGTTAAATCTTCATGGAGTTAGCATTCAGTATGTCGTTTCCATTTGTGTGAATATATTTGCAGTTGAGGAAATTTAATTTGAAACACCTAATATTTGATTGCGCTTTTATACATTGCATGTGTCCATGGCAGTTGAAAGGGTGGTACAATAAGGATGATGTGGTAGCTGAGTGGAAGAAAGTGAAAGAGACCATGTTACTCAATGTCCATTGTTATGTAAGCGGTCCCAATCTCTTGCTTGACCTTGCTGCTGAGTTTAGATACCACATTTTCTCCAAGGAATTACCTTTGGTAAGTTTTCCTCCCTTACATCAGAAAAGAATAAGACTATAAGATGACTCAAAACTTAGAACTCAGCTTTGATGTGTTTGACTTTTACATGGCATCTTTGTGATCTCAATATGAATTTACTCCTGCATTTAGCCATCGAATAAACTGATTTATCTTTCAACATGCTGTGTTTACTTGCAATGCTAGTGACGGTCTGTTGGTTGAATGACTAATACTTGCTGAATTTTTGTTGCAATGCAAAGTAGGTACTTAAAGCTTTGCTTCATGGAGATTCAGTCCTTTTCACTGAACACCCTGAGCTACTCGATGCCGTAGTTTGCGTTTACTTTCACTCTAGCTTGCCAAAGTACAATCGCATGGAATGTTGGGGACCACTCAAGGATGCTGCAGAGGTAATATCAAATCCTGATAGTTTCATAGTTTGCTGCATACATTCAAAGGCTGCTTCCTCTCTCTCAAAGAATTATCAATGCTAGCTTTCAACTGGTACTCTCTGTGAGGAAAATCATTAACCTCAATAATGAACCAGTTTTTTTCTCAATGGAATAATTGATTTGGCACTATCATATATAGAATTATTTGAAATAACAATATGTAGTAATTCAACTGCTAGCATTTTTTATTTTCATTAGGGAAGACTGGGCAATCAAGTTCAAGGTTTATTAACAGCAGATAAGGAAAGTTCCTCTCCGCCAGAAAAGTGGGGAAGAAGGCCAAAATCCATCTTTCAAGCTCTGTTTACCTTCCTTCTCTGACTTGTGTAACTGGTCAATGGGCTGGTTTCTTGCCTCATGGCTGCAATACAAGCCAGGGACAAGTGAAGTGGAGAAGAATACAATAAAAGTTGAATACTAAGACTCAAAAGGCAAGGCATCCATTTCATGAAGGAAGGATTTTGCTTCTGATTCTTTTGTGATTGATGCATTAGTTGAATTGGATTGGAAATGTAAATGCACAATTCTTCTGCAACTGAGGCCATTTGTTCTTTCATTAACTAATGGCTATTTTCTTGGTTGCTTTGTAAACCAACGGTAAAGCTATACTCTTGCAAAGGGCTCTCCTTCTAAGTCGCTTGCATCCTTAATACAGAAACATCAGCTATTTTTCTTGAAAATTATGGTATATGCCACTTATGGAACTATATATTGAATCTAGATTATAGAGCTGTGACAAAAACCCTTTTGTGTTTTGAATGGCAGAAGTATTAGGCATTCTGGCAAACTCAATACCAGTTGTATTCATCATAGAATTCAAGGTTCAGAGAAATTTTGGTGCAAAATCCTTCATCAAAGTTCCAATTCATACATAAGAAAAAATAACAGTTAACTAACTAGTATTCCATTGACTTTAATAAAGTAAACTAATTAAACTTCCCATAGAAAATAAAAATTATCTCCATAAAAGATCGAGACTTTAAATTATTTTTCTTATGTCAACTGGTTATTCTTGTCAAACAACATGTATATTGTAAATTTGTAATTGACTTATGACTTTGAAGTCCCTATCCATTTCTTGTACAAAATTCAAAACACCATTCCTTATTAAGCCTTAGTCTTTGTACTAATGCTAGCTGCATCATATGTGTAACTTGCATGTGATCGATATATATGTATATAGATCCTTCCTTGCGGCCTGAGTGCTTGTAAATTGTAAGGTTTGCAAAAGTAAAAGAACTTCAACTTTAAGCACAACTTTATTGAAGAAGATAGTAATTCCAAATGTCTATCCATAGCTTCAAGAGTCGTGTGCATATATATACATGCAGGCCTAGCGGAGACAGATTCTAATGTTTACAAAACATCATCCCAATTTAAACACCAAGCGTAGCCCCAACCTTTCTTACATGCACAAGTTATGCGGTGCGGCACTAAAAGTCATTGCCCAAAGGACTGTAGCCGTATATTCTTCACCTTTATACAACCCTTTCCTTGGCAATTGAATGGGTTACTTGGATTAAGAACTGAGACAATTAAATGTGAACAAAAGAACGATAGTCCTTATTCTCCTAAAGTAGTTTTTAATTTTTTTAAAAGCCAAAAGGTCTCGCTAGAGGAGACGTATAAAAGGCAGCCAGAATAGGCATGCTTGTCATGTAGAAAGGCAGTAGGCTGCAAAGGGGGGAGAGGGCTGCTGCATTAAGAATAAATACAAGGTACAGAGCACTTTGAAAATAACAAGTTGGGGGTGGTCTACCCTTTACTGGTTTTGGAAGCACGCCCTGAAATCCAAAGTTTAATTTTTTTAAAGAATTCTGATATCCACTTATTTCAATGTTTAATATTTTAAAGAATTCTAATGTTCACCGTCACTAAACTCATATATTCTTTAGTATTCCCCCTTTATTTATCCCTCTTTTTTTTTGGAGTATCCCAAAATTATTATATTCTCTTTTTTTTTTGAAGACGTAATTCTCTTACTTTTCTATATTTCAAAATTACTTTTCATGGTTTTTTTATTACTTTCTTGCATTAAAAGTCATAGAGAATCAATACAAAATCTAAAATTTTATTATAAAACACATTAAAAGAAAATTTTTTTCTTAAATTCCCAAAAGAATTAAATAAAGATAATGAACTTGAAACGAAAAGAGTAATATTGATTAAGTTCATTTTAATATAAGGTTAAAATTGGCGTGAGAATAGAACAAAATTAATCTTGTAAAAAATTATTAAGTTCGTAGATCTCAAATCTAAAACAATTAGTTGGCGTCTGCCAGCTAATTGAGAGGGAGTTAAAATTAAATACACATACGATCTGGTCATTTTCATAGCAAGCGCATAGAATATGGTTGAATCAAAATTTTGATGCCGGCTTATATCTCTACCTATCTATACCCTATCCATTAAAATAGTTAAATATTATGACATAATTTTGGATTTTTGACTCATATATAGTTTAAAAGTTTATTGCTAAGAAGTACTACTGTCAAAAAAAATGTGGAGGATTACTCTACTATGATAGTACATCATCTTTGATTTAAGGATAAAATACCTCAATTCTCTAAATTTTAATAAAAATTATACAAAAATTTATTAATATTTAAAATAAATATTCCGTCTCAAATAGTTAAGCACCTTTAAGTTAAATATTAAATGTTTAAAATATTTTTTAAAATTTTCATTATTTTCTTTCTCTTAGGTTGACCAACGGTGTTCCTTGCACCGGCTGACCACCCAACTTTACCTTGCGCTTTCCTAAAAAGCACAAAATTGGTGCTCCAGAGGAGCACGGGGCTCCCATGGGAGAACCGGATCAGGCTCTCCAGGGGAGCTCTAGTGCTCCCTTAGCGAGCCAAATCTAGGCTTTTTCTTTAAAATTAATAAAAATAATAATAAAATTATATAATAATAATTTTTAAAATTAATAAAGAGTGAAATTATTTTTTAAATATTGTTATTTTTTTAAACTAATAAAAATATTAATGATTGATTAACGGTTAGATTTCTATATTTATCAAAAAATATTTTTTTATAATAGAATGTTCATTTCGAAAACTAATGAATTCGTTTAAAATTTCAATTAAAATTAAAAAAGTGTGGTATTTTATTCTTGATTTAATGATCATAATTTGAATTATAACTAGTTTATTATTTTATACTATTAATTAATGAGTAAATTGTAACATCAGTTTAAGATAGTCCAAACTTTTGAATCTTTTAAATTGATTATTAATCTTTTTATTTTAAAATATTTAACATGATTATATATAATTAAACAAAAACATGATTAAGTCTTTTTCAACCAAATATATTGGAAATAAGAACGAAAGAGAAAGAAAGAATGGCATTGATTAATTCGTCGTATTGTAACTTGTAGCATTCGATGGGATTGGAATGAGGTGTTCCAGGTTCGAGTAAATAGGAGAATCAGCAGCAAGTGCATGCCTCGATGTTTACAACGTTAGACCGAACCGGTTGACTGGAATAAAAGAAGTTTCCTGTTCTAAACTGTTATGATGATGATTGATTGGGATGGGATTTGACAAAGAAATTCATTCGTTATTTTATTTATGTACATCCAATGATACAATAATAATTCAGTATACTTTGTGGATCAAACTCTCGTTATACATAAAGAAATTAAGAAAGAAGATTTGAGGGCCTTTGCCTCTGATAGTGAATGCCACGTATATTAGATGGAGAAGACGATGGTAGAATCCAACAAAGGCGAATCTCGAGATTGCAATGCAAAGCTGAGAAAAAGGGGCAAATTCACTGCTCCGCCTGTGAGAGGGAACATAAAACGCAGGATCTTCAATAAATTATTTCGACGCCTTAAAGTCACAGTCAGACAGATGAGTCATCTTCTGTTCAGCCGTCAACAACGGTAGCATGCAGTTCGTCATGGCCGCATGAAGCATGTCAGTTCATTGCAATATATATAAATATTCATGCGTATATTCATATGTCTATACAGTAGGTCGTCGTGATCAGTCGTAACATGCATGCATGTTCTTACTGTTTCTTGCTGTTTTAGCCTCTTAGTTGGGCTTTTAGCAATGTTTCAAGTTGTTAATATACAATACTGAACTGAAATATTGACTGTGAATGAAATCAACATTTTACAATTACGTTCATCTAAGCCTCAACTAATAAAATTTAAGATTTTGACTTAAAATTTATAGTTGAATTTTCAAGTTTGAATACAGAAATAAGGCAAGATTTATGAGCATACGAGAATGTTCTAATGTAGTGAATAGTTCATAATCCAATTAATGAATCTTCATATATATCAAAAGTTACAATTACATACTATTTTTGTTTCATGTTTCATGATATTTCGATCGTAGACTTTAGAAACAAATATGCATATATAATTTTTAATGACAATAAATTATATGGCCTAATGTGCAGTCTGTGTAAATTCCCTTAATTCGGAAATTATCAGGTTAGTTTAAGAGTAAGTGAGGGAAAAAGTATAAATATGAACTGAAAAAAAGAAAGCCAAGAAGTAGAGGACAAGTTTGATTTAAACTTGTAGTATTGCTTATAGGTTAATGGGTATATACGGCATCATATTATCAATAAAATTCTTGATGCTCTCTCTCTCTATATGTGTATACACGTATCCGTATATTCTGGACATCTTATTCTAATATATTTTGTTATTCATTCATGCATGAATCCACAAAAAAAAATAGTAAAAAGATATAAGATGAAGATTTCTAGACGCACAAGCTAGAAGGAGATGAAAGGGGAGTCTAACCCCCCTCTTTCAATCCGAAAACTTGAGAGGATTTTCTCAAGGAATTACGAAAGTATTTTTTCAGTTCTGGTGTTGAAATACGAAAGCTTCACCGAAACACAAAGTACTTAGCGGTGCTATTAAAACTTTTGTTGATTGGCGACAAATTAAGATAATGTTTTGGTGCGATAGTGAAGTATTAGTCGCAGTTCATGTAAAGCACATGAAGGTGAGCCGAAGGTTCCTTCTCTTAAAAAACGCCCAATATTGCACAAACAATGCAGCATTGGAAGCTTCCTATATTTCTCAACCGAAGGTTCCTTCTCTCTTTCTATGAAAGGAAAGATTAAAACAAAAAAACAAGGTTTCCTGTAGATTAGATTTAAGAAGATATACTCTTAAGAGATCCATCTCTTCCATTTTGTCCCAAAAATGTGAATTTGACGCCCTAACATGTCATATCATCGCCTTTTTAGCCACTGCTGCTAGCTATAGTTAACTCGTCTTCCATTTCTTTACTATTAATTAACAGCACATTCGGGGGTGAAGGGTCATACTGTTATGGGGAGACCACCGGCTCTCAAAATTTTTGAAAATTTTGTAATTATTATATATATAATTTTTAATAATATTGGAGAGTAGTATATTTATGGAGGTTGTGGACTTTCTAAAAATTTTAAAATATTTTATTTATTATATATTTTTTAAGACTCTTTAAAATAATTTTTTATTTAATAATTAATATAAATAATAAAATGACTTTACAAATTCTAATCAACTTTACCCTAATTCTTAAGTTTATTCGCATCTCTTTCTCTCTCTCTTTCTCTTTCTCTTTCTTTTTATCTTTCTTTTTTCTTTTGTTCTTTTGTTTTTACTTTACTCTTTCTTATATAACTAATTACTGAAATACACTTCATTATTTAAAAGATATTTATAAATTTGTGAATTTCTACAAAGACCACTCATCACTATTGTGTGAAATTAAAAAGAGCTAAAATTTACTTTTATTTTTTTTATTTATATTATTTAACTATTTATATATTTAAATATTATGTAAAATTTTATATATCGTATTTAACTATTTATATTTTATGCATTATATTTTATGAATCTAGGAAACATTGCTAAGCACAACTTTTTTGTAAGTCTTTCTTTTTTTATTCATTTTGATTTATATGTTATATAAAATTATTATATATTATGAATCTTTTTATTGTTGTTTAAATGCAACGTATTAATTTAAAAAAATTTTACTTTATTCCGCTTTATCTTTGGCCTTCCAACAAAAATTGACTAACATCCCCTCTAAACACATTAAAATGTTTTTGGTTCTTCAAAAGTTAGACATTCTTTTATCTTTGATGGCTTTAAATTTCGTTTGCCTTCAATTTCAATTTATTTCACAATTTTTTCAAAATTTTGGACAGCTTGTAATTTTTGGAATTTTTCAAGTGTTATGGTGAAATTGTCGATATTTATAATCTTGCTAAAAGGAATTTTGAAAGTAAAGAATTTGAGTTTTTGTGATTTGTTAATTCTGTTAATCTTGAAAATCTTTTAAACTCTCTTAATCACTGGTTTCAAACTAAGATTCTACAAAGCTAAATGTTATTTTAGCACTTCTAATCTTTCTAGCAGCATTGGGAGTGCTTCAATTGAATTGTCTATTTATTTCAGCTGTTAGTTTTTTTGGAGTTCCAAGAATCTTCTCTAATTGTTATTATTACGAAAAATATGGGTACATGTAATTTCAAGAGTAACATGCCCAAATTCCAGGAGCAATATCCACCATGATTTCGTTTCTAGTTCACCATAATTCCAAGCAAAATCATTTGGAAACTTTTGATTCTTTCCAGCATTTTCCATCATTTTCTTAGGGATTTTAGAAAATATCAGGAGTGATAGAATTTGTACAAAATGTATATATACCTTCATCTTGTCAATGAAAGACATGATTTTTCTTATTTCAAAAATGACCCGTTGCATATTTTTTTCATAATTAGAGCTTGGTTTTTCTTCCTGGTGAACACTAAATTTTATTTTATGGTACAAAACCTAACAGAAACCTAAACAAAGACCTCTACCAAAACCATGAATGACAAACCACCTCATCATCACATGAGTAATTCGGATAGACCATAAGACTTGTTGGTATTCCATCCATTAAATGGGACTAACTATTCAACATTGAGGAGAGTTGTAGTCAATGCACTTTGATCAAAAAACAAACTTGTATTCATGGATGGAAAATTACCAAAATCAAAAAGAGATCTGGATGAGGATGATTGGTTGACTTGTAATGCTATGGTGGTTGCATGGTTGTTAAACTCACTCAATGAAGAGTTACTTAACAATGTTGCATATCATAACACTACTTATGACATTTAGAGAGATTTAGAAAAATGCTTTTTATAGGGAAGTGGGCCTTGTATTAAAGAGTTAAAAAGAGAAATCGTCAACACTAGACAAGGTAAATTAACAATTGTTTTAAAGGTTGCTTTTTTCTTACCAAATTTCACTTGTGATTTAGCCTTAATTAGTTGAATTACTCAATATTTAAATTGTTCAGTAATATTTTTCCCGAATGGATGTATTTTGTAAGATCTTGTCACCAAAAATGTGATTGGAACAAGTAGAATGAAAGGAAGGCTTTACTATTTATAAGAAAGAAATCAAATTTAAGTAAAATGCTGTGAGATTGAGGAATCAACTAGAATTGCTACATAGAATGTTGGGATATATCCAATTTCCTAGATTGAAAGATCTATTTGATGTTTTGTTTGAGAATAAAAGTTTTTCTCTATGTGATGCGTGTCACAAGACTAGACAAACTTAATTGTCATATCCTATTAGTAGGAATAAATCAAGAAATTTATTTGAATTAATTCACGTTGATTCTTAAAGACCATATGACACTAGCATACATACTAAAGGTAACTATTTTTTTTACTATTATTGATGATTCTTTGAGAAGCACTTGGATTTACTTAATGAAAATTAATAAAAATGAAGCTCCATTTTTATTTGATCAATTTTTGAAAATGGTGCAAACAAAGTTCGATGTACAAGTGAAGTCAGTTTCGTCAGATAATGCCCAAGAGACTGTACATGGAGATTTCAAGAGGCTAGTCATAGAAAAAGGAGTTATTCGCTAAACCAACTACACACGCATACCTCAACAAAATTGGATGGTGGAAGAAAACACAAGTATTTTTTAGAGGTTTGCAAGAGCACTTCGCTTTTAGGCTAATCTACCTAAAAGATATTGAGGAGAATGTGTAATGATAGCTAACTATGTTTGAGTCATATGAGTTTGATATTTGGGCTAGTTAGATTCAAGTCATTTTGTGTTTAAGTTATTGATTTTTAAAATCAAATGGAATTAAATTTTGGATAGATTTTTCAAATCAAGCTAGATTTTATTAATCATAATTAAGCTATTCAAAGTCACATTTCCATTTACTTGTTGTATATATCCCATGTTGATTTTTTATATCATAAAAAAGATTTAAAAGTCATTAAATCATATAACAAGAAAAAAAATTCATGTACAAGATAAGCAAGCTCATTGGTATCAATGTTAGGAAAGTATTCTATTCGCTTAATTTTCTCTTCTAACCCTAAATAAATTATTTTTCTAAAAATTCATCTACAACCTGTAACATCTCGTACCTAAGTATGGTAGCTAATAAGACCTTAAGGATAAGATGAAGGTCAATTAAGGTTAATTGAACTGCTTAAAAATGGTGAAGAGTGAAAGGATTATTTTAAAATACAATAATACTTACGCAACTGGTTTTGATTTCGACAATGGCATGGTTAAGATTTACACAATAGTTTTCTCCATGGCAAGTGATTGTTATATACGTGAAGAAATATGTACTTTTCAATTGGTTTATACATTTGATATCACTGTGTCCTTGCCATGTGAACTGTTTTCAAGTATTTAAGTTAATATATGATTTAGCATAATGCTGCAATAATGGTTTTCAAGTTTATGTTACTTGTTTATAACAACATAAAGATAATTTTATTATGATATAATGTGGCATAATCAAATACTATTTTATATTTGCAAGGCTGTCCCATTTGAGTGTTACTTTATTTATCACTATTCTAGTTTTCATTATTCAAATGTTCCACCCATGCTTATTTTCCATCCTCGCCTTGCTCACTGAGCCAATTATCACCGAGTTTGTGAGATTCACTTTAATATTTTTATTTTGCAGATAAGTGATCAGCTTAGCATACAGCTCAGACAAAAGTTTTTGTCTACTTTAATGTAGGTAAAGGCATCTTATAGTACTTTCTCTCGAGTCATTTGGCTGCTAGAGGTCCTTATGCTGTCAAGAGCTTTTAAGAACTTGTCTTTTGTTGTAAAATGTAAAACAAATATTTATATGAAGATGAAACATATTGTATTGAGTGAATATACATCGTTAATGAAATTGTAACGGTTATGAGATTTCCTAGAGACATGTTGTGGTTTGTTGAGTTGATAAATTATGGAGGCTTGCTCGGGACTTGGCGAGCTTGCTAACGAGCCTCGAGAGTCGATAGCGATCGAGGAACGGTCATTACACAACTCAAAAATCACTTGTTAGCATCTAACTATTCTCTTCATGCACACAAGCCACCTCTAGTCTGGTTCACAAAAGATCATTGTGTCGTCTTATGAAACCCCAACTTTTCATTAGAGAATAAAATGGTAAAACCTTAAGTGAGCTTGTAAATTTTTGTTTTGGACATATATCTTGAGTTTTTACCTTTGAAAAATATTGCATTTTAAGTATTAAGTTGATTTGATAAGTGTTAAGGAGAGAGGAGTCAAAATAAACATCTTTTCAAGTTAATTTTTGCATTCCAAAACAAAAGTATCAATACCTGAAGAAAAAGTATTGATACTTGTTATCCATAATGCTTTTAAAATGGATTTTGAAGAATACATATTGATACTTGATGAATAAGTATCAATTCTTGAAATCCAGAACAAAAGCATTAATACTCTTATCCTAAGTATTGATACTTGTTGTCGTTTTTACAAAAACTAAAAGGAGTAAAACAGACTTTTCACCTTAAAAATTTTCCTTTTAGGTTAATACTAAACCCTCTCAGCCTTATTCCACCTCCCTTAACTATTTTCAGAAAACTCTCAACCTCCCTCTCATCTTTCTCTCTCTAAAAGTCTCACGTTTGAGGATTCAAAGATTGGTTTTGATTTTCTGAAAATACAAGAGTAAGATTTTCAGCTTTCAACCTCTTTAAACTTTGGTTCCAACCTCTGATTTATACTCTTCCAACATGTTCATGTTTCTCTCTCCAAAAGTTTTGAACCCAATTTGATTTTCTCTCTTTACAAGCTCACAAAGGTAAGCAAAAAATAACTTTAAACTTTTACGTTACTAGTTTATGTTTGAATAATAGATTAACTAGCTAAAAAGTTAGATTAGACTAAGGAATGAAAAATGAGTATCTTTATGCACAATTTTGGTGGGCACAATTGTTTTCTTAGTGGTGTGGGAATTCAAACCTTGTAAGATTCACTAAACTGGTACTATGAAATAGTAATTAATTTTGACAAATTTCTACCACCGGTTTCATCAGGTAGCTTAATAGTAGTAACAGAAGTTTCATTTCTCGATAAAGAGAGAATGGTATCAGATATTTTAAAAGTTAAAATTCGAGGTTTATTTTATTTTGTATATTTTATATCTAAGATGATTTTTTTGGTCTCTAAGATATATTAGTAAGTTTTGGATTTAACTCCTAAATTAGATGATTTAGTTTGTTTAAACACAAATCGATTATTCTATCAAATTAAGGAAGAAGAGTAATTAAGTTGTTTTTTCTTTAAAAAAAAATCACTAAGCCAATCATTTTATGTCATATTGGGCAAAAAGTGACGACAACCATTTCTATTCAATAACATTTTTTACCATATCATCTGTCACGTAATAATAACATAATCAAAATGACACGTTAACATGTCATACGGTATAAAAATGTCTATTTAACCATTGACAAATGAAAGTTAGTCAATAGTTAATGAGAGAAATTTATTTGACTTAAAATAAAAATTCATAATCTTAATTAAACGTAATAAAACGATAATGGATTCATTGACTTCTTTTATATAGTTTAGGAACTTATTTAAATATTTAACCTTCTTTTGTTGATATGCTTGATATTCCTTCCCTGCTCATCTATTTAGAGATCATATCTGAGTCTATGAAACTACACAAGCCAACCACACTGCTTTCAAGCCAGTAGCAGGCCAGGCTAGGTATTTCTGGCGATTAAGGCCTCTGGTTAGAAGTTTCTTGTTGGAGCAATGCGGTTTAATACGATATTGTTGGATTATATCTGCATGTTTATTAAATTGGAAAGTGTAAATATATATATATATATATATATATGTGGAAGTTTGTAGACAGGAATCATAAAATTTGACCTAGCTCCTAGACATGGTTAACGTAACGTACTTGTCAATAGAAGTTTACACAAGTGGACCAGAGAATTAATAAACCAAAGAATGGACAGCTTCCAGTGGGAGAATCATACGTTTGCTTTCTGCCTGTAACTGGCACACAAAAGTACAAAGATTATTCATAACATTGGCGACAAAATACACCTTTGCAAATTTTGTAAACTAGCGAACTATTTGTGAAAGTTATTGTTTCCCCATTTTTTGGCCTTGTACAAGACATATTAATTTTTGAAAGCTGAATTGCCCTCCTGAGAAGTAATAAATTATGACATTTATTATAAAGTGCATGAAAGTGGGAGGAAGGTTCCTTCTCTTACATATTACTACATTTTTGCGGCATATTAATGCCTCGATATTATATTATTTTCTCATGCAACCATTTCTCTCTCCTCTCTGTGTCTCTCCACACGTATGGATAAGAAAATAATTGAGATTAAAGAGTCGGCAATGGAATCTGAAAGACCAGTTGAATGTGGGATTAAGAAGAAGAAGAAGAAGGAGATGGAGAAGAGGTGCCCAGTTCCTCCCATCAGGGGAAGAGTCAAGCGAAAGATCTTTGCCCTTTTGCTTAAAAAACTGAAGCTGGCAAGCCTATACTTCAGTCGTCATCACCTCATTAGCAACAGCAACAACAGTTAGCCATTTCTTGCCCCACTAATTCTATAGAAAATATGTGTTCAATTCTGCGCGCGGTAGCAGAAGCTTCATTCATATCAATGACCATATAAAATTAACGTTACTTAAACTTCTTCTTGTCCAATCGTCGTGCCCTTCTTAGTTATTTCTTTTTATTATTCTATAATAGTAAATTCATTCCAAAAGTAGAAAAGGGAAAATTAAATAAGAATAGTCAAAGTTTATAGGGATGGTCGTTGATGATGAGTTACTTCTTAAATATCTGCCTTAATTAAGTAGCATGTATTTTTTTTTTAACAGAATGTCTTTGCTATTTTGGTCTTATAATAATAAAGATGGGAAGGTTTTATTGTGTTTTGGTGGATGATATATTGATAGTTCTTCAAAGAAATTCAGTTAATTTAGCAAGGTCTTGCATTCACAACTATTAATGTTTCGGCAACATCTTTGCACTGTATCTACAGTGATGAATAAATGATACATCAAAAAATGCTTATTTCAATAGCTCATCCGTAAACAAGTTTATGGAATGTCAATAGGCAGCTCTCTTCGTCCATTTTTTGACTAATACTCGTTCGATTTTTCTTGATTTTTCGTCTCAGCCCTTTTCAGCATTGGTTTTATTCTGGTTTTTCTACATTAATCCTTGAATTGAGTCATAACCCTTTCATTTGTACCTTAAACAAATAAATATATAAAAGAATTAAATTCCTCATAGATTCATCCTTTTAAACAAAAAAATCTTCCGTTAGGTTGTTGTCATGATTTATGAGATCAGAGTTGCTTGGTAGAGGTCTATTTGGATTTTATATTCTCTTTTCATCAACACACACACACACACACACACACATATATATATATATATATATATGCCATTTTCTTGTCTAAATGGTCCTTTTTTCTTCTGCAGGTGCCTTTTAGAATAATCAATATCATTGACATAGAAGTGGTATAATTGGGTGGGCAGGTCGATTGGTTTTAGGTCAAGTCATTTGGGGTTAAATGAAATTAGAGCCATTTTCAAATCTGAATGGATTGTTATGGGTTCAAGTCACTCCGAAGCTTTGAATTTGAGCTATTCAAGTTTGACATTTGAGTCATTCATGTCAGGTCATTTAGGGTTCAAGTTGATTATTAAATCCAAAAGCAAGCTAGATTATCAATCTTAATTAAATTATTTGAGGTTATATTTTTGCATTGTGAATTCGTGATATATATCTAATTTTGATTTTTAATATCATAAAAATATTCTTTTAAGAAAATCATTCATATATATATAAGAAGGCAAAAACAAATGAAGTAAAAGTCATTTACTAATTTAAAATTTTTTTACTTTATATATAAACAATTTGCTTCCTAAAAACTTCATTAATAAATTTTGATTGATTGATATTTAATTTTCATTTCCATTATCTCGTGGCTACCACCTTGTACTAAATGTGAAATAAAGTAATGTCTAAAAATATGCATCGGCTTAGTTTTATTATTATTAAGTATTTTTCTTAGTTCATGAATTGTTTTTGTTTTTTAAATTTTTTCCCCTATTTTTATTTATTTATTTCATTATTTGGTAAGAATGAAAAATAAAGGACAAATACAAATTAATACTTTATGCATGATCTATTAGAGTAACAACTGAATTTAATTATAATAATAGAAAGAAATTGTTTTTTCCTGGAACGTAGAGTGGCAATGGAGTTTTCGAGACGCTTTGTGTAAACCTAACTGTCGAAATTGAATCGAGTGGGTAAAAGATCGAACTCAAAAAATAATACTCCCAGTATTTAAATATGTAAAATATATGAATATATCCAATGAGCAGTTTGTCTCAAAATTAAACCAATAAACAGCACAGACAAACCATAAGCAATGTTTAAAGCCCACGTTTATTTAATAACATGAAACCTCATAATCTAATACAAAAAACTGATAACCTAATAACTGTTCACAACCTGTACCACTCAAAACCATGCTGACTACTCGAGATTATCAAAATGACCTATTGGGTTTGGATGATGAAGACGACTTGGCTTTTGCAAAATCAACGAGGTCTTTGAATAGAGCATCTTCTGGTTTTACTTGTTTGCTTGGGGTCGACGAATTAAGAGAGAGATTTTGAGTTTGTCCAACCAAGCTATCATGAGAGGAACCAGATCCATTGTTGGAATGAGAAGCACCACCAGTATAACTGTGCTGTTGCTCAAAGAATTGCTGTCTCTGATTATACTTAGATGGTGGTGGCGGTAGGTTTACTGTAGGACTGTCCCAGGGAGCTGGTGGAAGCTGCTCAGCATCAGCAGATTTGCTCAGGGAACCTGGTTTGTCATAAATAGGCTGTCCACTGAACACAGGCAAGGATCCAGAGTCAAGTGAACGGGAAGGAGGTGACGATGGAGCTAAAGTTGAAATCAACTGTGGGGAGGAGTTTGCGTACGTATGAGTTGGAACAGAGTAAGGCGTAGGTTCACTTGTTTCAGGGGGATCCTCAGATTTGTAGGCATCACCACTAAGATAATCAACCATGCTTGCATTTGTGGCAACTGGCCTTTTTGACAATGGTGGAGGAGGAAGAAGTGGACCAACTCGCCCAGGCTCGTTGTTAGGTGCTCTCCTGCCCTGTCCTTGAGCATTATCCCTAGATGATCTGTATTAAGTGAGTATGGGGATTCGTTAAATTAGATTAAAAGCAACAAACAATATAAGAAAAAGAATAAGGAGCCTTGCCACTGGTTACTCAAATCTTAAGAACCTACACTCAAAGCACTCTTTGTGTGTTAAAAACCAGATGCATTATACAGAATAAACAAAGACAAGACCACTGCATTTTCATCCATAGATTCCTGCTATTACTTCCCTTAAGTTTCAGTAATCCAATCAAAACAAAGAACACAATGGAGACCAGGGAATGCAACACAGCAACAAAAAATGGTAAAGTGTCCATAGACCATATCCACGTTCTAAGTAGATGAACTAGTACAGGTAGAAGTTTCTTTGTTTGAGTTTTTCATGGTGTCAAAATGCAGAGGCTAATCTAGTACATTGCCAATATTTCTATTAAACTAGCAGAAAAATTGTTTGAAAAGAAAAAGGGAGGGGAGTGAGAAAGAAAAACATGAGAAAGTCACCTGTGAGCCAGCTGAGCAAATTCATCTTCTGATTCATCATCCTCATGGTTAATATTAACAACTGGCACAACAGGAGTTTCTACCACTGCTCCTGTGGTGACAGTGTTTCCTTTCACAATGTCATCATGCCGACAAAGAACACGCTGCAAGTTATCATTTAGTGCCAACCCCTGACATAAAAGTTCCTCGTCCCTGAAAAAGCAAAATCCATCATCAGCAATACTCTATCCAACAGCAGGGAAAGCAGCCGAAGATACAAACAGATTCTCACGTAGTATCATTCACAAGAAGCATGACACGTTTTTGGTAAGAACGGCATTGATCAACAAGGTCTACAATCACTTCTTGCTTCACAGCCTGCCATGATCACAAACAGTAAGGACTAATCATTAGACTTGCATCAGGCTAACAATATTTATTAATTTAATCACCTGGCATGTACTATGATCATTAATTTATTACATTTCTCGCAGCAGATTAAGTCAAGAAGCCCAGACAATAAAAATCTTAATATAAAGTGCAACTTACATTTTTTCTACACCCAGACACATACATGCAATTCATAAAGAGATCAGAAAATATAAATTAATGAGATTATCTAATAAGTTTTGTAATATTCTCAACAAAGAGAATCCATTTAAGAGGCTGTCGAAGGGAAAGAAAAACAAGATTTACATTCAGAACGGATGAGTGACAAAGGAAGAGAGGAGTGATGAAGGGCATGGAGCCAATCCCATAAATATAGATTAATGCTCAGAACAATAAACTTCGCTAGTACTCAATATAGGAATAAGTAATCAACATTTATCAGCAAGCAGATAATCAGAAAAATTAGAACAGCATAGACCATGTTACAAGCATAATAATCCAATTGCAGGACAAATTTTTTACCTCAGGGGTCTTGGGATCCAAAGCACTAAGCATTTCCATTAATACATCTGCTAATCCACGAGCATTTTGAATCTCTGGCAAGCTGAAATAGACAAAGTTCAATCTCTGTAGAGGCTATGATAACAGAAATAATGCAGGGGTATGCAGGAAGTTCATGGGTCAGCAGCACAGATGTTGCATGAAGATGGAAAAAGAGATGCAGCAACTGTGCAGTGGTTTATTCTGGTTTAATTAGTATAAAGAGAATAGGAAAGCTTAAACTTGATGTCCCAAAGTTAGAAACAATATCTTTGAACCAAAGGTAATGATGACAAAATTTCTAAGTTGACTACAACAATCTAACAAAGGTCAAGCCTGAGTGATCTTTTTATCATTTCAGTGAGTTAAAATCCAGAAAATTTTTTCTAACTTCCAATTATCCAGAATTATTTACCTAATTTGCTTCACTATGAAGATAAAAATAAAGGATGATGTTAAAAGAAAGGTTTTCACAAAAAGTCCAGAATCAGTTTTAGATTTATAAAAGAAATAAATTTGAATATTCATTTTTACATTATTCAATATTTATATAAAAAGATATTTCCAAAGGGACACAGAATAAAAATTGTTAGATATTATAAAGGTATATAGTTTAGCTTACACATGATTGAATATATAAATATATAAACTATTCACAAATGATTTACAATTTATATCTAAACAAAAAATAAAACATGACAAGTGAGAGAAGAGAGATTGATCCTAGCAAAGGAGTTGTAATTTTGCAGATACCAAAACAAATCTTCCTTTCTTTCAATCTATTTCATATTGAACTACGAAGCTTTGGCCAAAACAAAAAAAAATGAAAACAGAACTAAGAAAGCACATATTCAAAAATAATTTCCATGATGCAATGGTTTCAAAATCTTTGTCCTGGCAAACAGGATTTGTGTCAAAAACAACCACATAAACTGCAACCAGAATATAACGGTTTTAGCACATAAAGTACCTAAGACCAGAAGCATCAGACTGTAGAGAGGCCTCAATAGCAGCATCTTCATATGCTGAAGCAGGGTGGTGAGTAACTGGATGGGTCTGAGGTGGAGTAAATAATGGAACACTATTCTCTTCTCGAGGAGGAAATTCAACTCCAGCAGCCTGAAAAAATAATGAAAAAGAATAAAAAAAAAGAGTAGTTAACATCAAGAAACTGTTATAGATAGATATGATGGATATAACACTATACAGAAATTTTGTCTTTCCAAACAGCATAAACAACAAGCCAATGATTCTTAGCATTGACAGGTGTAAGAAGTCAATATACAAATTTTACAACACCAAAATTGCTCTGAGAAACCTCAGAAGAAAAATAAATAAAGACAAAATATAAGGTAATTAACCAAAGAGTTCAGGAGGGAAGAATCACGAAGTTACAAGAGTAGGATGAGTTTGTGTCTGTGGGTGTAGATAAAGTTATCCAATTTTTTTGATATTTTATTCCATAACAACACAACACAAACCAACAAAAAAGAATAAATATTGAACAGCAAATAGGATGCTGTCAGTTAATACATCAAACTAATGGATGAAATTTACAGGTCAATAAAAAACAAAGAAACTGCAGCAGGATTATACAAACATAACCAATGAACCTAAACTCTTTCTCCAGAAACTACCAAATTAAGTCAAAAGAGACTATATTGAAAGATATAAATAGAAAAGTTAAGCATAGCCTCATGATATTGGAATTAATATTTTCTGGAAATCATGACAATAAGGGTCTAAAGCTAAATTTGGACAAAAACTATCTGAATGCCTTTGCTAGCCCTTTTTTCCTTTTCCTTTTGCTGTGGAGAATGGGATTTCATCGGCAATGATTTAATAATTAAAATGCATTCTCAACCACAGATACAAATAACTCTAAATCAAAAGATATATTGTTATAAATTAAATAATTACAGTTCTTTCAGTCACCAAAACCTTGGGCTACACAGACAAATCTACACATAGTTTTGTGTAGGCAATTGCCCCACTGAACTTTTAAAAATTTACGAAATTATACAGATAATTTAAAACTTTAATAGAAATAATCACCCCCCACCCCCCCCAAAAAAAAAAAAAAAAAAAGAAAATATTGAAACTTTTAATGAAATAATACTTTTGCCCCTCTGAAATTTATCAAAATCTAAAATTTCAAGCCTATGAATCTTCTTGAGTTAACCATCAATTTAACTTAGACTATCATTATTGTATAAGAAATCCAAAGGAAAAAAATTATAATGAAAAATTCTAACATTTATTTCATGTAAAACTATATATATCACTTTTCATGACATTAGTAAGGAAATATGCATGTCATTTATGAAAATATTGTATATACACACATTGTTTTCAACTTGATATTCAATGTTTTTCGCAAATGAAACAAAACCTCCATATAGCTAGTAATTTAAAAACTTTTTATGATGAACTTTCTTTTCTTCACAAAAGAAAGGGCTGTGTGAAATTTAAGATATTTATCAAGGCTTCATTTCACTTTTATTACTTAAACTAAACCTAAGGCAATGTTTAATGATTTGACTAAAGTAAACAGTCATTTAGATAATTTTGCTCCCACTGATATGAAATCCTACATCCATCCCTGTTGGGCTATTAAGACTCTTATCCAGTTCACGTTTCAAGAAAAGATAAATTAGAGAATATGAAAGGGGAAGGAGAAAACTATCACACTCCAGTTTTCTACTGCATAGTTTTAACCAAACAATAAAATCTGTTTTCTCTATGGTCAAAACATAAGGTAGAAATTTAAGTTATGTATTACATGCATTGAAGTGCAGAAAACATTGAACCAGATATATTCAGGCACAAAAAGAACAAGCTCGAAAATATTTTTGTTTGCAATAATAGATGCTTAAGAAGAACCAACAAAAGAAAGCAGGGGCACATAAAGGTACAATAGAACATTTACCCGTAATTCATTATATGCTGCAAAATATTGAGGATACCTTCCCCTAGATCCTCCAAAGGCTTCTTGCCATGTGTCTATCAAAATAAGTATCTTTTCCCTGACATTCAAGTCAGGCTGCACAGTTAAACCAGAAGAAGCATACCAGTAGTAAGTACCAGAAAGGGAGAAAAATAAAAAGAAATGTCAGGTATCACAGGCCAGGTAAAGATAAGGCACCTTCTTCTTTACTATTTTAACCATTTCATGCAAGATATCGCGCTCCACAATCTGCTGAAAAACATGCTCACCGCAATTTTTGCTGAGAGAATCCAATACCTAGACCAATATATAGCAGATATAATGTATCAAATTACTTTTTTATCATCATGCACCACTAAGCAAAGGCAGGATGGTACCAAGTTCATATTCACTAGAGACCACATGATTAAAGAAAATTAAGACAACCTAGATATAGATATTTTTACGCAATTGACTTCAAATAAAAATTTAAAAGAGCTCTAATTATGATATCTGAACAAGGGGAGAAAAATGTAACTCACAAAAAGTGATAGCAGCTGTATTTTTGGATTTTTACTGGCCAGGCGCTTCTTGAGGACCTTCAAAGCATCCTTAGCTTGCCTGCAATAGACATGTAGAGAATGTCAATGAACTCAACAAACATTTTCATTGAAGTCCTGATAAGTTAAGGATCCACCATGCATCAGGAATGTTAATAAGTGGCTGGGCTCAAGTAATAATGAGGCAATAATGAACTCAACCAAATAGCAGGACAACCATGCAACTTTCATAAGGGTGGATGCGTTAGGTCTATGCAAAACCCCTTGCGGGGAGAAATCATCCTTCAAATGATTAAATAGGCAATGGCAATATACACAATGCATTCCTTAGCATCAGTCTAGATATTTCTGCCTATTCAAACATTTTCACCCAAATTCAGACCCGTTAATGCTTTTCCTAGCAAAAGTGATAATTACAACCCAAGAGCAACTCAGGTACACAAAGCGCACAAGGAAGACATTAAAGACAAGAAATTTATACATACATACATACATATACATACATGTGTGTGTGTGTGTATGTGTGTGTGCATATATATATATATATATATATATATATATAGATCCAGAGAGAGAGAGAGAGAGAATTTGAGGAAAGATGGAAAAGTTAAAAGTGTCACACGGACATATATACCAAATAAGTTGCTTCTAAGAGAATAGAAAATAGCAAAGCTGCAGTGTGTGAGTCCTACATTACACGGAGTCAATTCTATATAAGCGTATCCATTCTAAAGTTTTACTCACTGTCTATTCAAATTTTTCACTTGCATGATCAAGCTAAAAGGAATCCAATAGTAGGATACAAATATGTGTATTACACTTGAAATTATCTCTTTCCCTCCCTTCT
>NW_018397260.1:3483191-3484715 GCF_002168275.2 Theobroma umbraticum | reverse complement strand
ATGTCGTCAGAAAGATTGAGTGGAATAATTATCTCTGAAGCTTTCCTTCCAATTTAATTTATCATGAAAATCCCTATTGAGAGCTTGGGCTTCAATGAGATTTTTAAAGCTTTCCCATTATTCACTTTCTCATCTGAAAACATTTCGTCTTAAATCTACTCTCTAAACTCAATCGTTGTTGATCCATTCCCTGAAGTCAGTAATTTTGCCCTTTTTTTCACTGCGAGAGTCAAAATTCTTGGGAAGGAGTTCTTGAGGATGTAGCCATTTGCTCATACTTCATTCCAAAAATTGATTCTGCATCCATTTTTGAGAGACAGTCCTATGCCACTAACAACAAGGTTGCTGAAATCTCCAACTATTAAGAGCGGTTTTGTAATGTTTTTCCATAGATTTGATGCTTTACTAGGATTACCGACGCTTGGAGTAATTCTGTTATGCTTAAGATCAGATTTTTCCATAACTATGTGTCTCTAGAAGCTTTTCAGTTTGTTGCTGAAACGCCATAACCATTTGCTCAAAAGTGCCCTATTTTTGAGCCCTAAATCAACCAAGCCAAATCCACCAGCATCTCAATAATTACAAACATTCCTCCTAAGTAACATGGTGCAATTTTCAGACTAAGTTCAGGCCTCCTCACAAAAGTTTATTTTGAATATTTTCAATGGTGTTTCTTGCCTGGATTGACATTTGAAATAAAGACATGTAAACTAGCACCCAAGCATTTGGTTCATTGGTTAGTGCATAATCCCCCTGGCTAAAGAATAAGGTTTGAATCCCCCATCCCCCAATTAAAAAAAAAAAGGACATGTAAACTAAAGGCATGTTGCTAAAACCAATTTAAGTAAAGTAACTCGTCCTCCCTTAGATAAAGTTTTTACTTTCCACATAGAGTTTGTCTCGTGTAAAAATACACTCAAAGCAACAATCATATTACATAATTTCTCTTACAATATTAGAACACTACACTAGTGCTTTTTAAAGCACTAAAAAAAGTTAGAGATATGAGGTTCAAGAAGACATCAATTTCAAAAAAAAACAAGTAATATTGGAGTCATATTTTACAAAAGCTTCTTAATGAAGTCATGTATATATATATATATATATATAATTTTGATGTATAAGGAGATTATTAATTTATATATCAAGTGGGACCTATGTTTTTTTAAAATGTATTATCTTATAAATTTAACGAATTATTAATTTATCATGTTAATTTTAAGTTGAGATCGATCAAAAATATTATTTAATTGAGATTATTAATTTATTGAGTATTAATTTATAAAAGTTTTACTATAGTTGATATGATGGTCTCTATGGTGTACACAACTATGGATAATCATATGCACATCATCAGTTTCCATTATGTTACCAACTTGGAAAGCAAACTTGTGAATATGACCAACAAACTAAATCAAAGGTGAAGATTACAGTCCTTTACATTTGTTAAGCATTTCACCATTTTTTTTCAAGCTTGTCAAGTCATTGTTGCCATATTAACATGTCAGTGTCAAGTCATTATCC
>NW_018397260.1:3427841-3483091 GCF_002168275.2 Theobroma umbraticum | reverse complement strand
TATGCTAGCCAAAGATGTATTGTATCACAAATTTGACCGAACACAAACAAATAACGATTACAACTTCCCTTCAGCAAACAAGGGTTGAAAGTTTGGAAATTACCCAAGTAGCCCACATTGCATAACTTAAACCACAATTCAAATAATCCTGGTAAGAATATTTGTGCTTCCAAATAAATCAATTATCCATTTCCCAAACAAAAAAAAATTCACACTCATAGATGCTAAAATGTATTAAAAAAAACAGAATTAGCAAATGTACAGCAGAAAGGCCAAGCTAAAAATTGATACCCTGGATCCATGTTTATAACGTCGCATAGCTCCATGGTTACAGCCCAATCTGGACCAATCAGCATGTCACTAGTTGCCCTCTCAGCACATGCTGCCGCGTTGTTAGCCATGACCACCTGCCTCTTTTATAGAGTACCAAAAACCCTGATTATTCTATAGGCACAAACTACACGAAAATCAATCACAAAATCACTCAATATCATGAATTGAGGCAAATTTCATGACTTAAAATAAAATAACTGAAGATCACATACTAAGTTAGCAGTCATCAGAATCAGCTCTAGAACATGATCATCAACAAAGCCAATTGAAATTAAATGAAACTATAGCAAGTATAACCCTATAGAATAATAACAATCTTTATAAAATACTTGATAACAAGGATACCAAGCTATAAAACCCCAGAATTCTAAGCCCAGGATTACCCCAAAAATTTATGCATATCCCTTAATACCACACTTATCGGATAGAAAGAAGAAAACCCAGAACAGTAATCAAACCCCAGAAAGAAAATGAACAAAATTGAGAGCAATTCAGATAAAAAAGCAACCTTCAATATCAGGTTCTTGCCCCAAGTGATCAAACCGATAAAACCCAAACTTCACCAAACAAGAAATACCAAGAAGCCTTTGAAGGGTTTTCGGACTGAGGATCTTACCTAACGACAAAGACCCAGAAGAAGAGAGAGGACGATTGATCGTGTAGTATGTTTATATGAAGAATGACTTCTGAATTTTTTTTTTTTTCTGCGCTTTCTCTTGGACTTGGTTGAGGGGCTTGCTTTTGTTTCGGTGAGGTGTTTTCTTTTTCTTTTTTTTTTCCCCTTTTTCCAATTTTGGCTTTGCGTCAGCTTTTGGGTAGCTATAGAATCAGATTGGACTTTTTTTTTTTAAAGAAAAATACTTTTAATTTTAAAGTGGGAAAGAAAACAGAGCAAAGGAGTTAGGCACAATTTTCTCTGGTTTTTATATTTTTAACCTAAAAAAAATTCTCTACTACAGGCTGTGATGATGGTTTGGGTGACCAAACTATTGTATTAAAAAAAATAATGCTTCTCTATTAATCTATTCTTTGAAATAAAATACTAATTCATTTTTATTTTTTGTTTGTGTTAATATATTCATATATGAAAAACATTACATTACTATAACGTATAGTAACTTTAATGCAATCACAACAACATTTTGATGAAATTTAAAAGTAATACCTTATAATATCTCCCCTTTTAAACTTCAATTTATATTATTTTTTTAAAAAAAATACATAAATGGACCAAATAAATAATCTTTGAATCTAAAAAATTAAAGGTCGGTCGTTAAAAACAAATGCTAGTGGTGCAACATCAGGCTTTAAACAATTTATTTTTCATTATAATAATCCTCTATAAATACAGTAGTAGCATTGATTTTATGGAATAAAAGGGTTTCCTATTTTGACTTTTCTTTAATGGGCGGAGGAGAAACCACTAATCAAAGGCGTGGAACCGCGTTTTTTTGTAGTTAAGGTCCCACTCTAAGGAGAGCGAGAAGAAATGGTTGGAAGTTTAATCTAACTAGATGTCAAAGGAAACGTAGGCGTGGGACCCCTGAACCGTGCACATTGGTTGACCCTGTCCGCACCAGAGATTAGTCAGATAGAAAGTCATGGTCCAAGTATATATCCAAGGTGTTTTGGTTGGATAGCCCAGGCTGCAGAAGGATTGATGTAGTTTCTCTGTCATGATCAAGGAGAAAAATTATACAGTTTTTGTTCACATTTTGGGGATGTGTTGGAGGATTCTAGAATGGGAAGAAGGAAGAAAAAAGAGTGGAAAAGTAAAATGTTTATAAAAAGATTACGAGAACCATTTGGGTCAGTTGTATCCAAAGAATTTTTTGGGCAAACATGAATAGACAAACAAAAGTTAAATGCATCGCCATGCGTTCTGCAAAATTCGAGTCTTGAATCTCACGTGGATCAAAAAATAAACTCACGACGCACCCTGAACAGTCCCTCAGCATGCAGCCACAATCTACCGACCCTCGTTCCATCCTGGTTTTCCCTAGCTGATCCATTAATATTGAATTTCATCTTGTTGGGAGTAGGTTTATCTTTTTGGACGAATTTTCTTTTCCCTTTCTGATCAAAAAACTTTCTTTATGAATATTCTTTCGTATTCCAAACGTACATGTAATAACTATACAACCATCTTTTTGTTCTCATTGCTATGGATCAATTACCAGAGTCTTCCATGTTGAATTACACAGTTCCAAAACTCTTGTTAATGGTGCTTCAAGAATGTAGAAAAAGAGAAAATATATTATTTTTTCTGACTTGCAGAAATATTGACTACCTTATACTGAAAAAACTTTTGCATGCCATTTATTATATAAAGATAATATCTCTATTTTGCTAGGATAGAGAGATATAGTATCTCTCTAAATCTTAATTGCATTGGGAAACTTTATCCCTCGTTGTTAAGATATGGATTATTAAATGGTTAATCTAATTCACATTTAAACAAATTAAATTCAAATTTAATTGATCCTATCCCAATTATTAGAATAATAATCTAATAAATAAATTTCTTAATTATTTAATTAAAAATCAAAATAATATCCATCATTAATATAAATAAATATTTGTTAATTATTTGTAATAATTAACATAGTTGCATTCCATGTGGACACAACACATTTAAATGCAATATTTTCCACTCGTACACATTGGTATCAACGTGTACAACTCCCAATCTAACTCATCCTCCATTCATTGTCATATAGAGAAAATAAAATGTGTAAAACCAATCTAACTCATCCTCCATTCATTGTCATATAGGGAAAATAAAATGTGTAAAACAACTCCCAATCTAACTCATCCTCCATTCATTGTCATATAGGGAAAATAAAATGTGTGACCAACGAGAAAAAGGTACCAGTAAGCAATGAGATATTAAGTTACCATTTTACTAACATAACGCCACTCAAGTTCTCATCATAATCAAATCATCTAAATCACTCAAGATTTTGTATCTCTGACCCCTCGCATAGATAAAAGCTATGTAGAATCTCTTTATGCATTTAAACTTATGGTTATATCAAACAATTACAACATGTTTGATTAGGGGAATGGAATAGCTATTTTCTTCCTATTTTTAATCATTTTTAACACTTTATTTGGTTCGAAGGAATGGCTATATATTCCTTGGAATGGCCATTCAAGGAGATGAGGAAATAGCTAATATCAAGGCCCTTTTAGTATTGGCTATTCCAAGAGGCAAGGAATAGAGTAAAGATATTAATAGGCAAAAATACCCGTTAATAATTTTAAGAATTATCATACTATATAAAATACAATGTATTCATTTTTTACAATTTCATTCTCTCTCTACCCAACTACCTCTCTCCTTCTCTCACTAAATTAAAATGAATTTAAAATTTAAAAATAAAAAAGAAAAAAATAAAATGAATTTTAAATAAAAAGGTTTAAGTTTTAATTACAAATTATAAAAAATTAATATTTTAAACTTAAAATTAAATTAAAATTTTAATTATAAATTTTTATATTTTAATATTTTAAAATAAAAATAAAAGAATAAAAGAATAAAATTATTATTTTAGTTATAAATTATTAATATTTTAAATGAAATATAAATTATTAGTATTTTGTAAATTAAAATAAATAATCATATTAATATTTAAATATCAATTTATTAATATTTTAATAAATTATAAAAAATAATATATATTTTTAAATTTGGAGGAAGAGGGATTTAAACTCTACTCTTTAAGTAGGGGATTAAGCATCATCTAATAAACCAAATGCTTGGATGTAAAAAAAATATTTTAATTTAAAAATTAAATATTATAATAAATGGTATTTTTGTCATTTATCATTTATTATTTAGCTATTCCTAAAACTATTCATACCAACCAAATATTAAACTAATTCATAATAGCAATTCTTATTCTATTCCATTCCCATGAACCAAACCATATAATAGTTAGATCATCTTTTATCTTATTCGTATTGAATCACTATTCCATTCTTACTTTATTCTTTCTACAAACCAAACACAGCTCTAATGTTTAATAATCACCCAAGCAATGAGTTACAGCCCGTGTATATGTGATGTTTACTAACTCATCCTTGGGTACTCATGCCAATCCATTAAGATCTAAGTGCTTTATTTGTTATGCTTCGCTAAATCACATCATTCCTAACCCTTGAAGATCATGCTAAAGTAGCAACACTAAATTGATAACTCTATGATATAGTGTTATTTACCCAATTTTGGTTATCAAAAATAGCTAAGCCTTTGTATTTTTAAGTTAATCTTAGGTAATTTTTATATTTTCTTTTATTTAGTTTAATACTTTTAAATTATTTGTAATTTGAGTAATTTGAGCTCATTTTCATATTAATAATTTTAAATTGAGAAATCTCTTATTTAGTCTCGATTTTGAAGGTTCTCAAATGTTAAGAATTTTATGGAAGTGACATATGCAAGATGATGAGATGTAGAATTTGTTGAGCATGTTGCGGTCTTTTTACTATAACTTTCTCTACTTAACTTCAAATGAGGTGATTTTTAGACAAATAGAAAGCTGAGAGAAAGGGTTATAATTTGTCTGTTTATTACTTTTCCCAATTTGAAGAAGAAGCTGTTTGGACTACCTTTCAAAACTATGCCGTTTGGACTACTACCCTTCCCCCAAAATGACACAGTTTAACATATAACAACCCTTGGTATAAAAACTCCATTTTCACTTCCCTTCCCCATTTTCCTCTCTTTCTTTCTCTGTTGACCTTGTGGCTACTCCACCTTCTCTCTAAAATCCTTATTTTTTCTCTCAACTTGATCAAAAGCCCCTAAAAGCTCTTTTACCCATTGATATCACCCCAGGCATAACCCCAAAAGCTACACTTCTTCTTCTCCTTTCTTTCAATTGAGAAATGGAAAGGAAAAATGACCTTAAACCCTCCCAAAAAAATCCATAAGTCCTATGAAAAGCAAACTCTTCTCTACCTTACCCCATTCCTATTTCATGTATATTTTTTGTTGATTTTTTTGGTTGGAATTGTGATATTGTATGCAGCTAACAGAAGAACTAGGTTTCAGGATTTTTCAGTAAGGTTTCTAAGGTTTTTGAAATTTGTCTTTTTTTTTTTTAGAATCTGTCACTTTTTTGAAAATATTTTTTTTATATGGAGGTTGAAAATATCATCCTAGGCAACCGGTCAACTTTGATCCTAAGATGATTTTGCCTCTACCATGTGTGATTTCATGCACCTAGCAGAGCACTTGCATTGTACGATTTTCGGTATTTGCTAGCTAGCTTTTTTTCATTCTGTTATTGTATGCCTTAATCATCATTTTGTCTGTTTTGGTCCTATTTAATTTGATTTTCTTCTAATTGCCTCTCTTGGACTTGTTTTTAGGCCACAAACTCAAGGATTAAGACATATTTTAAAACCCGTTGGACTTGGACTTAAACTATGAAATAATTAAAGTAAAATAAGATAAAGACAGATAATAAAAACAAATGCAAAATAAAAGTACATATAAATTAAAATTGTGTCTACAAAAGTTACTCAATAAAAAAGGAGATTATGCACTAATTGATGGGCTAAAAGTTCAGGTGTCTAAATTAATATGTTAAGCCTATCAAATTTTTTTTTAAAAAAGAAGTAAGTCTATTAATGCAAAGCCACTAAGTTTTAATATAAATATAAACCTATCATAACATATGATATCTTAATAGTCTAACTTAATAACCTATCATAACATATTACATCTCAATAGTTCAACCCAATATCTAATATGTTAAGTAGCAATTTAAAAGGTAAATAAAAATAAAAAAGTTTTCTCAAAAAGCTACTCATTTTGTATAGAAAAAATAAAGTAAAAACCATGGTTATCATTATCGTACGATATGTGATACGTATGGTATAATACGATATGTGATACATATGATATAATACGATATGTGATACATATCGGATAATACGATACGATACTAGTAAAAAATGATATGTAATTGTATTGCATTTGATCAAGTATTGAAATGTATTGTACGATACACGATATGTATCTTACGATACGAAAGTATATTGTACGATATAGTTGATACACGTTTTATAAGCTTATATTTAATTAATTATTAAAAATTTTAATTTTTTATTATTTCTTTCAGTTAGAACATGAAAAATTATATTTTATGAGTTTCAATTTTAAGATTTTAAACAAAAAATACTGCAAAAATTGAATTCCCCTTTAATTTTAAAATGATAAATGTTTTTTAATTTTTAATTATTAAATTAATATGATAAATGTATATTTTATGTAAAAATTTATATTCCCTTTAATTTTAAAATGATAAATTTTTTTAATTTTTAATTAATAAATTAATATGATAAATGTATATTTTATTTAAAAATTTATATTCCCTTTAATTTTAAAATGATAAATTTTTTTATTTTTTAATTAATAAATTAATATGATAAATGTATATTTTATTTAAAAATTTATATTATTAAAGAATATGTGAAAAGTTTAAATTAAAAAAATATTTATCTTTTCAATTGCCTTATAATCTTCATTTTTGTTAAAAAATATAATATTTTTTATTTTTTTTATTTTACTTATATATAAATATTATTTATAATTAATTTTTAAATTTATTACCGTATCTTACAATGCGATACCATACTTGATACTAAAAAATAAGATTTCAATACACAATACGCATCTCCATTTAATAATTATGGTAAAAGGATCATTTATTTGAATTTAAAAAATTATTTTCTCTTTTACTCTTGTGCATAGAGAGTAAAAAAGACTCATTTTATAATTTTGTTCAGTTATATATATATATATATATATGACACTATTATTATTATTAATGTGCATTTTTTCATACATTCAATATTTTATAAATTTTATTTAATCTTTTAAATAAGTGAAAATTAAATTATATATAAAGTTCTTTTTAACTGTTTAATATCTTATTCTATTTAACTTTCTCTGTAAAAATGTTTTAACTCCACCCCTGATTTGAGGTGGGGAAAATGTTGGATTAACATGTTTCACCGTTCATCATGTCGAAGAAGAGAGTGAAAAATATGATTTGTACCAAGGAATAAACAAAAGATGACGATGGAAACTTGAAGGCTGACAGAATAACAATTTTTCTTGCTAATTTGGCTATATATATATTTATGTATTATAAAGACACGATAGAAAACCAAAATTAATAAGAAATTTTTCTTACCTGATTTCATTAAAAGTCTCGTCTGATTTACTTGTTCCGGAATTCCATATAGTTTACATTTTGTAAGAGAAACCGATGCCACTGGTCTGAGCTTAAAGACAAGAAGAATGTAAGATAAGGGGAATGTTTATTCTTATTGTAGAGAAATACAAATCAGCAGCGGATTAATTATGGACTTGGGATAAAATTGGATCTGCCAATGAATTAGGTGCTTGGGTCAATGGTGATTGGAGATGAAAAATTAATCTTAAAAGATCTATTTTTGCTTGGGAAAGAGTTCAATGGAGTGGATTTGTTGCAGATGATTGCAGGTATCATTTTAACTAAAAATTTGGAAGATAAACTTGTTTGGAAAAATTCTGTGGATGGCTCTTATTCTTCCAAGTCTTTCTATAATGTTGTTTTCGGCTCTGGCGATACAAATCAGACTTGATGGAAAGCCGCTTGGGCTGGGCTTGTTCCGCCAAAGGTGGAAAGGTTTTGCTGGCAGGTTATTAGAGGGAGAGTTGCAGTTAAAAGTGAGCTGGCTAAGGGACGAATTGTTCATAACAAACCATCTTGTTGCGTTTTATGCCTCAAAGAATTGGAAACCGTCGATCACCTGTTTTTTAAATGTCCTGAAACATGGAAAATATGGGCTGCTTGGTGCAAATTGTAGAATATTTCATGGGCCAGTCCTCCTGATCCGTCTACTCTCTTTTTAGCATGGAACTCCGTGCATTTTGTTAAGCAAAATTGTGACATCTGGAGAATGAGTTTCTTTGCAATTGTTTGGTCTATATGGTTAGTACGGAATGAGGTTATTTTTAATGGTAGCTATTGGGACAGTGTGCAAACGTTTGAAATTGCTGGAATAAGAATTGCTTGGAGGTCCAAATCTAAATGGAAAGAAGATTGCCATGATTTTTAAGACTTATATAGATGTCTTCAACAGTTTAATGTTGCTATTGAAAAGGACCAAAGAAGAAATAGTGTGGTTTGGAAAAAGCCATCGACTGGATTTTTAAAATTTAACATTGACGGTGCGGTGCAGGAAAATCCAAAAAAATGAGGAATTGGGGGAGTTCTCAGGGATGATCAAGGACAAATCCTTACTGAATTCTCTAAGAATGTGGGGCTTGGGGTTGCTAATCAAGCTGAATTTTTAGCCATTAAAGAGGCTTTTCTTATTTTCGCTGCCTCAAGATGGGTTACTACTCATGGTCTGATTATTGAAAGTGATTCAACCGCTGCTATTAAATGGATAAAGACCCTGCTTCGGCTCCTTGGAGGCTGAGAAACCTGGTTCTTCATTTAAATTCTCTGGCTAGCAAAGTTAATCAATGGGATATTCAACACATTCTTAGATCTGGGAATTCTATTGCTGATTCCCTTGCCAAAGCTGGAGTTGAAAGAGTTGATGATCTGCTGAGTGTTCATCCTGTTGAAAATAATTTTTGAGTTGTCTACTTTTTGATCTTGTTGGCTTCGTTTCTTCGGACTTTGGCGGATGATTGCTGATTTTTGTTGCCTTGAGTTTTGTTTTCTGCTGCCTACTCCTTTGGGCTGCTTTATGTTGTTGGAGCTGTTGTCTCTTTTTTCCCCGGCTGATTTTTTTGTTTCTTTTGTTATGTTGTGCTTCTCTCGTCATCTTTTCCTTTGGTTGTCTTGTACACGGTCATTTGTTCTGATTCGGGGCTGTGGAGTTTTACAGAGTGTCTTTCATGTGGGAACTTGTCTTCTTATCTTTGGAAGAGTGGTCCTGCATGTTTATGTTTACTATTCAATAATATTTTCTTATCCTTCAAAAAAAAAAATATGGACTTGGGATATAGAGAGACCTTCCCGAGAGGAACGGGCGGCTTCTTCTTGTTTGTGCTGGTAACCATTAGGCCCAACTGCCATTGGGTCACAAAAAACTATGAAACTAGTAAGTGGGATTTAGCTTTCAAATTGGATCTGGGTACCTAAGACACCATGAACCTAACCAGAAACAAGCTTATGTACGTACACACACTTTTTAGAAAGATCCTGTCAAATTAAAATCCATTCTCATCGACCACTCTGTTACTGCAACTTGTATATACTCTAATTTTCTATTATAACTTTAATTAAGAATTTTTGTATGGTACGGAACTAAGTTATACAAGTTGCCTTCAAGTCAAAACAAAATCTTTCGGGGAAAACTAGGCAATTGTTGAAGCAGAGTAGTCAATGAACCTTCAAGGTTACCAAGGAACAATCAACACGACTGTAATCAGGTTGTAAGCTACTCCATTTTAAAATCTCGGAAGGCAAATAGGGACAGCGACGGCAATAGTCACGGATCCATGTACATGCGAAACAACTTGGAAAGTGAATATGAAGATAATTCTTTAGACTTTGAAGCGTATGATGTTTTAGTTTTGAGGATATATAAGAATAGAAACATTGTACTTCTATATTTTAATTTTTACCTTAAAGGAAAATTTACAAAAATCTAGATTGTACAAATATTTTTTGAGTTTGAATTTGGGAATAAAAGGTCTTCGACTCTGGGTTTAGGAGGCTCCTTCTGCATGACGCTAGAGTTGGCAAGAGCTAGAGTTAAGTTGTTTATGTCACGCAAGAGGATGTCCCATTGTATCAATGTTTCTGATGATTAATAAAGTTTTTCACTTGAATTATGTAAAAAAAAATACTACATATTAAGACTATAGCTAGGAGCGATTGTAAGCGATTCTGTCGCTTTATATGCTTTCTACATACTACAGTGGCTTGACATAATTGGATGCTTTCTACATATATTTATAACTTCAAATATCAGTCGTTTTATATGCATTTTTTTTGCCGGAGAGGACTTTTTATGTACAGTCAATTAATAATGCAAAAATACTGTGAAATGAGGATAAAGACGCTTATATCACATATTAAACATAATCATATGGTAATCACCTAGGCTACTTTGACCAATTAATAAAACGTGAAACGTGCACATAATGACGCACAGTCCACATAGATTGCTAGCAATATTTAATCCCCAAATGCAAAGCTTGATCAAATTGTTTTCACTGCGGATAGAATTAAACTCGCGATCATTCCCACAAATAAAATACAGCCGACGTTGTTGAATTGAATACCGTAATGAGAGCGCAGCTGCCTTCATCACAATTCTGAGCTCATCCAGGATACGAAGATTCAAGCGTTTTCCACGTCTTTGGTTAAGGAATAATCAGAATTTGATGCATGCTTACAAACAAACAAGTCTTCACCAATAAAGACAAGAGTATGTGATCACCAGCAACTTGTATAATTATACAATACGAATAATTTGTTTCATGTTTAGGACGAGGTTGTTGTAACCAACATTAGGAGTTTAATTGGTATTGTAATTAAAATTTCGGTTGATCAATACAAATGGTCAAATAATCACTAGTATAATATCAAGCAAAATAAAAATTACGATTAAAAATTTCAATTATAGTGAATTTATTCACAATTACAAAACCATGTGTAATTACAATTAAAATAGCAATTAATTGCACAGCCGTCAATCAAACACAACTTCAAACTGGCCTTAAATAATAAACAATTAAGTGCCCATGCCTCCATCCAAATTACTAGATATACCTAATCATGTACTAGATTATGTTTCAAATAAAGTTCATTAGCTAAATTAACTAATATGACCAATGTACATGAATCATGCCATAGTAGGAAGACGCGTAATTGTTGTTGTTAATGTTGCCTGCCATGGTTGTTCTCCATCACCACTACGAAAGGATCTGGCTGAAAGACAGTATTTAATATCAGCATGTTCCAATAAATTAAAATTTTAATTGATGTCCAGTGGTGTATAATTCCAAAAAAGAAAAACTTTTAAAAAGGAATCAAAATCAAATAATTTTTTCAATGTGTATAAATATAACTTTATAGTATATATATGAAAGAAATTAATAAACAAATCAAAAAAAAAATTAAACAAAACCAACATAATTGTACTAAATTCACACACATAACATATTGAAATTTGAGTCTGGAATATAAAACATTTAGGACTTTTTTTTTTATAGTATTGAGGGAAGGCTGGGTTGACGTTATAATATTGAACTAAAGGGAAAAAAAAGATGAGTTAATCCATAATCCTTTGGGGTGATTTTTTTGGTGGTTTTGGGAATTTCAAGTGGGCCTTTAATTTGTCCCCTGCTGATTTTGCCTCTTGGCTTTTTTAACAAAAAACTTTGTCTTATGAATTAAAAATGAAAGGAGTTCCATATTATTTATAATCATATGAAAACAAAAGAAAATACATAGAATTGGTTGACACATGATATTTTATGTTTTTCTTTCACTTTTTAGTACTAAAGACATTTCTAATATTTTCTCTTATATGATTTAAATTCTTTTTGACACCTACAAAATGACGAGAGAGGAGATAGGATAGAGAAGAGATATGAGGAGAGAACAAGCCATTGGAAGAGAGAAGAAAATAAAATAATAAAATATATAAGAACAATAAACAATAAAAAATTAAAACTAAAACACTGAATTAGAGATAACAAGATGAAAAAAAATTGAACAAATACATGATTTATACTTAGTCTTCTATTTGGTTCCTTGTTTTTCATTTTTTTCTCCTAATTGTTTCTTATCTTTTTTAATCAATTTAAAAAAAACACACATGGTTAGTTGACAAGTGGTATCTTTGATTTTCCTCTTTTTTTTTTTATTTTTTGAATATTTGGTACTAAAGGCATTTCTAATATTTTCTCTTATTGGCACCTAGGAAATGAGGAGAGATCAGATTATTAAATAAGAAAATAAGAAAAATTAAATAAGCAAATTGGACAATAAAGAAGTTAAAACTAAAACATTGGGTTAAAGATAAAAAGCAAAAAAATTGAACAAAACATGATTTATACTTATTTTTCTTATTTTTCCCTTATCTTCTTCTTTTCCTCCCTCTTTTACAGTTTCTTTTCTTTTTAATTTCTTTAAAAATAATTATAATAATATAACATTTAAAAAAATCTTAAACTATTTAAAAAAAATTAAATAAGCCCTTATATATTTATCACGGTCAATTAAACTCTTATATTTTTATTTTGAGCCAAATAAATCTTTATATGTTTATTTTAAATTAAATAAGCTCTTATGATTAGTGATTGACTTAGTTAAAATGCTATTTGTTATTTTATATTATGTAATATTAACATGACAAGCTAACATATCATAATTAGGGATAATGTGACATGCTAATTTGATATGATAATATAGCTACGTGATATTTTTCACTTTCCTCATCAATACCATGTTAGTGCTATGTAAATATAAAATGACAAGTGATATTTTGATCAGTGATAATTAATCAATCACTGATGAGAAAGACTTATTTAATTCAAAATAAAAATACAGTAACTTAATTGAATATCATAAAAGAATAAAAACTTATTTAAATTTTTTCGAATAGTTCAAGAGTTTATTTAAACATTATGCTAATTATAATTTATAATAAATTGAAAAGATAAAAGAGACTAAAAATTAATTTGATCACGCAATTTATATTTTTTTTATTTGTCTTCAAAATAATTATAATTCCTACACATAATGTAAGGGAACACGAGAAATAGTTATCTATCTTATTAATAAAAAATTTTGCCCCTGCTGCAGTACGCCAGCTTTTTACTAATTAAAGGAGATGTAGGGATGCTTTTACTTACAAGGAGCTGGCGTAGGAAAATCATTTATCATTTTAGTATAAATTAAATTATATATACTTTATTACTGAAATAATATATTTATCTTTCAAAAGTTAAGAAATAAAATGTTTAGTATATTATATAAATAATTATATAGCTAAGTAAAAATTAAAAATAATGTTATTTTTTAGGAAGCCTTGGGCGACTTAAATTTGAACCTCTTGCTTTGATTTTTATTCTTTTTATTGAAAAGCATCTATTCTATCCTACATTAATTCTGTTTTTCAATATAAACAATTGTATTAATAGGGTGGGGGATGCGTTGAAGATAGGCTTTTTGGTCGTTCCCTAATCACTTACATTGAACCTCACCTTAAAAAAAATACCTAAACTAAAGGTTAATTAAATTAATTCTTATGTACTATAAATATTTTTGTTTTGAAAATTAAAGCTTTCATTCCATTAATGAAAGAAGAACAAGGGATGCCATTGCCAGTCTCCATAACATAATAACGGAGACTTGCGTTGGCATTCCTACAACAGAACAAGTAATGTCAATGCTGATCAACGAGAAACACCAAAGTCTCCTATACGTAAAAGACCTATTCCTAATTATGTACTGTTGATATAAAAATATGTTTTTCATCTCTAACACGACAAATTTAAATAGAGGCCTATTTTTGTATATCATGCTAACTCAATAAATTGAGAAAAGACACTTGGTTAAAAAATTACCATAATCTCATCTAATTTACATGAGATTCACTAATGACTAATGTTAATATATATGCTGCATAAATAATAATTTAAGAGATTTATAAATATATTGTTAAAGGTGTATGTGTTTAAGAGTTTGGAGAGTGCGCTTAATAATTAAAATTAAGAACAAATAAATATTTAGTTCAATAATAAATATATATATCACTGTTTAAATAATTAGATATAAATTTGTCTCTCTAACCTATCTCATCAGTGCAATCTCTTTGCAGCTTCGTTTATCTTATAAACTTAATTACGTAATCCAAGGCTATGCATGCTGTCGTCGAAATGGAACATATATCAAGATCATTGTAATCAGAGGCGGATGCCCAAAAATTTTCAAAATTTTTTATATATTATATATTTTTTATCTTCACAGTCTTTTAAAAATTTTTAATTCTTATTCTTCTTTATCTTTGACCTCTTAACAAAAATTAGTTAATTCCACTCTTCATTGAAATCCAATTAGCTTTCCATTGTGGTAAAAAAAAGATAATGATCAATCGAAACAAATAAAATAAAATACAGCGTATAATGTTGAATGCATATGGTCACCGATGTGAAATTAAACACATTGATTTTGCATTATCTATTACAAATAGATATACCTTTGCAGAAAAGTATGACGACCAATAGACATGTTGGAGTTGCCTTCAAGAAAGTTACTGTTCATTGACAACTAAGTGGTGGGAAAACCTTATTACAATAGAGGAGGCTGACTGACGTACAAATTAATTAATTCCATGAAATAACTATTTTTAAAGAGATATTCCATTCCAACAATTAAAACTTAAAGATATATCAAAGATTTTGCCTTGAGCGATTGTCGTTGCTTTGTGGGTCTGCTAGTGCCAGCGTTTGTTTGTTGTGCTGGTCTTTAATGTTTGTTTTAGATTTGAAGGTGATTTTCTTCCTATGTTCTTGTCTGTTATACCTTTAGATCGCACGGGTGATATCAAGGCATTGTGAAGACACTTATATGTTGTGGAAGACACAAATTGTGGTGAGATTAGAAACTCGACTAAGATAAATCATCAATTTTTGTAAGGTTAGAAAATCTCAATAAATTAAAAAATAGTTAAAATTTCACTTTGATTGGCTAGATTAAAGATATTAAAACCTTTTGTTTGAAGCTAGAGAAATAAGCGCTTTTACTTAAGAAAATAATCTTTATTAATTCTCAACGTAAATGTCTTATAACTAAGCTTAAAAGTCTTATTTATAGTATTATAAGCTCACGTCTTAATAAAGTTCTATTTTACGTAATTTAGTATAACTAAAGTAGTTAACAAGAGATTTAAATAAAATTGGTGTTCTATTCCTAAGAAAAACATGACTAGTCTAAAGTCTTCATAGAAGAAAATAAAATAAAAAGGAAAATTTTATTATACCTATAGTTCCTAAATAATAATAGTAATCTAATAATATACTCTTGTATCATTCTCCCTAGATTGAAAAAAACTTATCTTCAAGATTCATGTCTTCTTCATAGTAAGGAGAGAGATCAACTACATTTAAAGTTGAAGAAACTTCACAATTTCCAAGAAGTTCGATCTTGTAAGCATTCTGATTAATACGTTCCAAAACTCAAAATAGTCCATCAGCTCGATGAGATAATTTTGCCCATGACTTAGGAAAATGTTCTTTCTTTAAGTGAATCCATATTAAGTCTCCTTTTTTAAAACTAGTTGGCTTTTTGTGCTTGTTGGCTTGCTTTTAATATCTGGTAGTTTGATGAATAATCTTCTCTTGAACTTCTTCATAAAGTTTCTTGATTTGCTTAGCACGTTCGTTAGTATCAGCACTATATTCACGAGTAGTTGGTAATGCAGGAAAATCTGAAAGACTAAAAAGGCTTTTTCCATACACTACTGCAAATGTATATTTTCCAGTGGTTTGGCTTACAAAATTATTGTATGAAAATTCTACTTATGCTAACACAAGATCCCATTGGTGAATGTGTTTACCCACAAAACTTCACAATAAGTTTTCCAAACTTTTATTGACCACTTTTATATGAACATCCATTTGAAGGTGACTTGTTGAACTAAATTGCAAGTTAGTCCCCATTAACCTTTAAAGAGTTTGCCAAAACTAACTCATGAACTTCACATCTTGATTTAAAGTGATGGTTTTTGGAATTCCATGAAGACGCATAATTTCTTTGAAATACAAATCAATTATGTGAGAAGTGTCATCTGTTTTATGGCATGACATAAAATAAGCCATTTTAGAAAATCTGTTGACGACCACCATTACAGAGTCCTTTTGCCTTTAGGTTCTGGATAAACTCAAAATAAACTATATACTCACATATACCCAAGGAGCTTTAAGAATGGTTTATACGTAACAATGTTTTGATTTCCAAGCTTGATAATATGACAAATATGACGCTTTTGAATAGGTTGGATGATATCTTACTGCAGTTTGGGCCTATAAAATTTTTCTTTCACAAGAGCCAATGTTTTGTCTATCCCAAAATGTCTAGTTAATCCTCCATTATGAGCTTGCCAAATTATATATTGGCGTAGAGATCATTAAAGGATGCATTGTTGATTATCTTTGAAAAGATACCCTTTTTGTCGGTAAAATTGTCAGTAAGGATGTTGAGAATTGCATTTTCATATTTTACCAAATTCAAGATCTTTCTCATACAATTCTTTTACAACTGCAAAGCCAACAACCTTTAATTATAAAGTAGGGAGGAGAGTAAGGTGATGACTTAAGGCATTAGCTAACCTGTTTTGCACACGTGGTTTATGGTTGAGAAAATTAGAAGGGCTTGAAGAAACTCACTCCAAGCTGCATGTCGGTGAGTTAAGGTGTTTGAGGGCTTCGTGATCAAAATACAAGATGAATTATTTTGGCAACAAATAGTGGCTGCATTGGTCCAAGGCTTGAATAACAGCGTAAAACTCTTTATCATACATTGAGTATTTCAATTTTGCATCATTGAGTTTCTCACTAAAAAAGGCAATAGGTTGTCCTTCTTAAGAAAGAACAACATCAATATCTACATTGGAGGCATCACAATTAACTTCAAACACCAAATCAAAGTTCGAAAGTGCAAGCATGGGAGCTTCTGTAATCCTTTCTTTCAATTCCTTAAAGCTATGCTTTGCCTTGATGTTCCATATAAAACTATCTTGTTTGAGGCATTCAATAAGCAGAGCAACAATAGAATTGTAAGTTTTGATGAAATGTCGGTAAAAAGAGGTTAATCCATGAAAGTTTCGAAGATCATGAGGTGACTTCGAAACTAGCCTGTTGACAATAGCATCAACTTTGCTTTAGTCCATTTCAATTCCTTGGCTTGAAGCAACATATCTCAGGAAGATAATTTTGGTTGTCATAAATTCACACTTTTTTTAAGTTAGCAAAAGCTTTTGCTCTCAAAGTACTTTAAAGATTGGTCGTAAATGTTCCAAATGCTCTTTTTGACTTTTACTATATACCAAAATATCATCAATACAACTAGAATAATTAACAAGAGATTTAAATAAAATAAGTATTTTATTCCTAAATTAAGCGTGACTACCTAAACTCCTTGCACAAGTAAATTAAATAAAATAAAAAATTTTGTTATATGTATAATTTTTATAAAATAATAATTTAATAATATACACTTGTATCAACTGGAGTGTATGATGATTTTGGAAGGGGGAGTGGTATTCCCTGAGTTCTTTCTATTGGTGTGTTTCTAGGTGACACATGGCTTCTGTTGGGTTTTTTGCAGTATTAGGGACAATTCTGTATAAAAACGGTTTGAACCGGGTCAATTTTGGTTAAATGAAAATCGCCATGATAGAGGGTTCTAATTGTACAACTTTTGAGAGGTTGAATGCTGTATTAAGTCGCATAGATGTGAGACTAATCAAGCATTCCTTCCCTTCTTGATTGAATGAAAATGAATCACCTTTCAAAAACCAAAATTTCTTTAAATCTTGAGATTACTTGATTGGAGTTTGTAAAATGGAAAAGACGTACTATGTCTCATTTTATGGCTAAGATTAAGTAAAAAGAAATATAATATATAAAAATCAATGATGCAAAAGCTTTTGCAAACTCTTACGCAATGTGCAATTCTTTATTCATTCAAGGACGAAGAACAATTAATATGATCAAACCCGTATGATTATGAAGTATAAAATAATTAAATCCCTTTCGCCACAGTGGAAAATTTTTTGAGTGTCATTCATCACAAAATAAATTATTCCAAATAATTGACTGAAACATAGTTCTTGGTCACCCCAGCCTCCAGTTAGTTACAAAAAGATAACTGATTACAAGTAATCACTTAAATTTTTTGAGTTTTATAATCTAAGCATTCTATTTTAAAAAATAACATTTAAGTTACATAAATAATTTATTTTAAATCATCTCATCGTATTAATTTTTTTTTCATATTAATATTTAGAGGTATTCAAGGATCAAGTGATCGAAGATGTAATTTTTTAAATCTTAATCTAACCTGGTCATGCCTGATTAACTTTTTTTTAATAAATATTATATTTTTATTAAATTTTAATTCTAAAATATATTTAAAATATTACAAAATAATAAAATGATAGTTGAATGAAAGAATCAAACCAAACTTTAAAAAAGAAGGTTGGATAGATCGAACCAAACTCAACTGGACTTGAATCATGAACGCCTCTACTAACATTACACCTTATCGTTTTGCACCAAGTGTCCATGTGTGACAGAAATTAAGAAAATAAAAAGAAAAGGAAATTGGGTGACATGGAAATAGAAAAGAAAAAAGTTTCCAAAATGATTTTATTCTGGAAAATTAGGTGACTAATTTTTCTTTATATAAAATAATGACATGAAATGTCACTACGAAGATTCGTTAATATTTACAAGTCGAATGATTATGAATATACCATTTAAGTAACGTTGATGACAAGACAAAGAAAACCCCAAAGATTTAAGTAAAGAATCCTTAAGAAAAAATTGTTGAAAAGAAAGATCCGACATATATAGAGGTATGCCGACGAGTCACGGCTTCGTTTGCTGAGGGAAGCCTTGAGCCTTTTTGTTTACGTCACTCTGGAGTCTCCTGCAAATTGCAATTGTAAAAGAATGAAAAAAATTAAACCTCTAACCCCGCCAACAACAAGATTCCCATTTCCATGTGCCTCTCCAGCTTCACTAACCTTGTCATTGTCTTTATCTACATAAATTTTTTTTAAGGACAAATTTATTGATTTCCGCAACCAGTTTGTTATTACAATTTTCTTACTTTTTTGACAAGAGACTTTTCGTGACCCCAAAATCTGAGTCTGAGTTGGGCAAAATAAAATTTATACAATCATCCAAAAAATAGATCACAGTTCACTGCCTTAGGACCATAACTCGGCAAAAAACAATATGAGACCAGAAACACAACACAACCTAATTAAGCAAACATAAATACAAGACCACGTAATTTTAATTATAAGAGTAAATTGTAAAAGGGTACAAGATTTTAATTGTTTTGCTAATTTGTGGAGGCGGCTATTGTTGAAGAGGTATTGCATACTCATCTACGATGAAATATTATTTAATTTCTTTAAAAATAAATGTTAAAAATCAAGATAGGGCATTTTCTTTTCTGCAATCTAATTATAGTAAGGAGGATTGTTGTTTTAAAAAAGTGGTATACTAATGACGGAGAAAAGTGGATATCTTTTGTTGATCAAGAGAAATAGAGACGGTAGGTATGGGTTTAATGATGTGAACTTTAAATATAATATATGAGAAGACTAATTTAGTTGGTTAGATACCAACTAATAACCAAGTGGATCTAAATAGTTATACTATTCTTTTTCAGGTCTTTTATAATGCAAAATAAAACAATAAATGGGTCCGGAATTCATCTATAAAAGGCGGCAAAGCACGTCCCTCCATGCATGCAAAATCCAGCTCTTCCCATCTCCAACAAGCTCTTCAATATTCTTCGTGCTTTGTGATCTTTGTCTGCTTTTCTTTCTCTTCTGTGACATATGGCTACCACGGTTGGGGTGCTTAGTAAAAAGTCATATGGTTTGAAAGACGAAGCCATTTCTCATTCCCTTGACTCCATGAATTCCGTCGATTTTGTTTCAGCCACTGATCATCATGATGAAATCCCCACAGTTGACTACTCTTTGCTATTTTCTGATGATCATGTTGAACGGGCTAATGCCCTGGAACACCTTGGCAAAGCATGCCAGGAATTTGGTTTCTTTTACGTATGACCCTCCAATTTTGTTCTCTTAGTTGGAATATTTTACTAGAGTCACTTTTATATACACGTTTCATAAAAGAAAACCATCTTGAAGATCCACACAGAGTAAAACAGTATTTCATTTATAGGATCGTGAGTGTTGACTAATTAAGAAATTGCATGCATATTTTTAACTTTTTATGAGAGGAATTGTTTCATTCTTTTCAGAAAAATTTATCTTGATATAATTCGTTTTATTTTAGTAGGAAATTTTTTATTTTTGCAGCTGGTAAATGGTGTTGCCGAAAGTGTGGTTGAAGGAGCATTGAAGGGAATTTCGGATTTCTTTCATCTGACAAAACAGGAGGAGAGGAGTGAGTACTTAAAGAAGAGTTCCAAGGATAGGATAAGGTGGGGTCTAAGAAGCCATGCTGGAGAAAACAGAGAGTTCCTAAAGGTAGTGGCACATCCCCAGTACCACTGCCCTAGCAAACCCGCCGATTTCAGGTATGTGAACCAACCTATCATTTTCTTTCTTCTTTTATGGATATAATTAACTTTGGTCATTGAGAAAAAAAAACTATTAACTATATACTAGTTACTTATATAGCTTATAATAATAAAAAAAAAACAACAGAGATTTCATTAACAATAAAAATAAGAGCAATTATATAACAGTGACCAATCCGTAGGTGATGGGAAACAGCTTAATGATATTTATATTTATAGTTATAAAAAGACATTACATCTCAATTTAATTCCCTTTTTGCTATTGAAATTAAGAAATTTAAAAAAGAGCAGTGCAATTTAATTAAAATTTTATTTTCCTAGTAATATATCCATAAATCTTTTTAAAGCTTTATATCTTATATTATATATTTGATTAACAGTATAATTATATATATATATTGATTATTTATTTGGAGCCTTAGAGTCACTTTCTTTTCTACGTCTGATCGATAGGTATTTCACTTATTTTGACATTGATTCGTTGAAGGTATTGAACTTTGGTGCTGAATTAAATGCATGACATTCTATTTAGAGTCTCAAATAAAGTTGCATGATCAGAATTCAGAAGCATAAGTTATCATTCTTTTTGTTCTGAATCATCTTAGATGAATAGAATAAAATAAAAATAAATATAACAAAAATGGAAATAACGAATCTCTAACCGTATCCTTAAATCAGGCATTCATCTTTAGATCAGTTATTTAATTTTATTAGAAATAAATAGTTGTTGATGGCTTCACATGGGGGATTTTCTATATATTGACAGAGATGCCATTGGAGAGTACTACAAACGGTTCCATGAGGTTGAACTTGGTTTAGCTAAAGCAATCTCAAAAATTTTAGGATATGAAGAAACCTATATTGAGAAGGAATTCAAGCTAGAAGCAGGCTTCGATGTTTCTGCCATGAATCTGTATCCTCCATCCTTCCACTCCAAAGGTTCCATCGGTGTCCCTGATCATACAGACCCTGGCCTTTTTGTTTCCCTCATACAAGATGTTAATGGCGGCCTTCAAGTGCTCTCTCATAATGGAAAGTGGATCAGTGTTAACATACCCCGAAACGCCATTTTCATAAACCTTGGGGATCATCTTGAGGTATATATACGCTTGAATTACTGACAAGTAGCATACTATTACTTATCCAGATCTCTTATTGGACGTTAATCTTACAAAAATTACACTAGATTAACCTATAACCAATTCAATTGGAAAACAATAGAAACATCCGGATTTGTGTAAAATCTAAGTGATTTTTAAGTCGAATTCAGGTTTTTCTTTATAAAAGACCTCTACAGGGGGAGAAGAACGAAAACTTTTTGGATAATACAAGTTCATAAGCCTTTTCTTTTCGTTGCTTAACCTTTGGATTACCTTTCTACGCCCTTTCTTGACCAACTCCCAACCGGTCAACCCACAAAGTTTGTTTTCCCAAAATCAGGTGCATGTCGATGTTTAATTGTTAATTCATTTTCGTAGATCGACGTAATTGATTATTAGGGTAGTATTATTGTTGTCCCTGTACAATTAATGATTTTTTTTTTGTAGATTTTAACCAATGGCAAGTACAAGAGTCATATTCATCAAGTGATCCTGGATAACAACGAAGTCAGAAGAATCTCCATGGCCACACTTCATGGGCCTTCACTGGACGCATTCGTAGCCCCAGCGCCAGAGTTCGTGGATGAGTCTCACCCACCAGCCTACCGAGGGGTGACCTACAAGGAATCCTTGGAGCTTAATGGTTACGATGAAATCGATGTCCAGTCATCTATTGCACAGCTTCGAATATCCATCTAATGTCATGAGCATAACTGAGAATATCGAATATGATGTGTTTACTAGCTGTTGATCGTCTATGTCTTAATTGTGTTCGACTCATCAACCGATCGTCATGTATATAGTAATGTAATATAAAAATGTTGTGTATTTATGATAGCTGTCCGTGTTTGGGAGAAGAGAAGAAGAATATAGTAATACAGAAAAGAAGCTTTTGTAGTTGTCCAATGGTTTGATGTGCTTCTCTTTTGGGGAATTTCTAGATTAGGTGGATTATGAACTCAAATGTAACTTTACTATGTTTCCTAATAAAGTCCAGAGGTAAGTTATTAAAGGGTGGAATGTTTGAACCTTTGTGAGTGGTACCATGTTTAACTCGGGGTCGAAACCTATATGGATATGTTTTTTTTGAAGAAAGATGAATTTCATTAATCATCAAGAAACAGTACATTTAGAGAATAACTAATATAACAATATAAAACCTCTCCACCCAATAAACATCGTTACGATCTTAAGACATGATTTTAGGACCTTGTTAAAAAACTTTTTAAGAAAAAACCTTTTTAAGAAAAAACCTAATGAAAAAAACCAAAAAATAAGAAAAAGAGTACTCTAAAAAACATGTATTTCTAAAATCTCAAAGCTCTACAATCATTATCCATCTTTTGCTTCCTGTAACCCAATCCAATCTTGTCTTAAGACACTTAGGATTTGCAAAGCATCCAAACTTGTCATATAAGCTGATCATTCTCATGTTGTAGCATTCTTCCCCGGTGGGCAATTGAATGAGCACATCAATTAGTTTACCTTCTACAATGCAATGCATCAATGCACCTTAATTGCTCCATGAGTAGGCTGCAGTCCTCAACAATGTTCCCTGCACCACCTTTATAATTCTTCTCTTGCAGCTGGCCAACAACCACACTACCGTCTAGCTCTATCTCCTTTACAGCTAAGTTCTCTTAACACACATGTAAAGACCAAGCTAATGCATTCAATGTAGCTTCAGCCACAGAAGTTCCATACTTGAATCTTTTAACCCTAACTAATCGTATCGTCCCTATCACGACCCAAACCCAAAGGTTTTTGATCAGCGCACGAGTCCGGCAAACTAACGTGAGACCGGAGTAGGTCTTAGAATCCTAAATCATATGCACATAGCCGAGGGTTCCATAATCCACATATTCATATAATATTTAAATTCAAATACACATAGTTGCCCTTGGCACATTGTTCATGCAAAATAGTTAATACAATATTCATAAGTTCATACATTTGCCAATAAAGCAGGTTTGTACCTTACAAGCCTCAACTCAAGTTCAAATGGCACATCGTCCTACATACATAACAACTAAACTGAACTCTAAAGACGGAAGCACATGACAAACTCAGCGGAGAGGACATGTCAAGATGGAGACCTATCGGAGGCCAAAAATGGTCTGTCAATGGACGACGCCTATCATGTTATCTTGTGGCCTATTTATCTGCACATGGTAAAAAAAATGGGTGAGTCATCTAATACTAAGTGAGGGTTGCAAATAAATCAAACATATATATTAAACACATATATACATATTGTACTATCAGTGCAAACAAATGTTTTAACAAACATCTCCAATGTTAGGGATATATTAGTCATCCAAGAGTCTCCACAAATAGTATATTACTAGGCCTATCCTTAAAGCTATTTCAAAGTAAATATCCATAGGCACATGCTAGTTGATAAAGTATCATATCAATTTCAAAACGAATTTATCTAAGCCTATATGAGGTTATCTCATATCACTCACACTTTAAATCACAATCATAGAATGGTCTTCCTTAAGACATCATCAAATCACGTAAGGTGGCCAACTGATGGAATCAAATCTCGTTCAAGGTTAAGCCGTTGGTGGAGAATCGAATCGTGCTCATGCTGAAGCAATGGGCAAAGAATTAGAGTCATCATTCAGAGTAATCTTCCAACGAATGATATCATTCGAAATAGTCTCAAACAAGTGGCATTAAAGCACCACAAGTATGACTAATACCATCATCCTTGCTTACCACTATCCCTACAGGCACACATAGTCTTAGTGCATAGAACTCCATTCAACATTAAATAGATCAATGTCCAGAATTCTCAGTGTTGAACAGAACACAAATCCACAATGAGGCCATCATGCCTTAGATATCTCATATATCCATTAATCACACCATAAATTGCATTTATTGAGCTTTAATCATTTATAAGCTCAATATAGTTCCAAGTGCCCTTAAATCTCTAAGGCATCAAATATTCAATCTCTTTGAAAATCATTCATCTTGAAGAATCTACTCTTAGACATTCATCACATTCAGTACACTACCTAGTCTAGGCTTGAACATCATAGGCCACTATGTGTCCTGTACTATGGCAAACACAATACACAGCACACATAATCACATACATAATTGTTCTCTAGCCTAGGTAAGTTCATCTAGGCATTTATATTCATACAGATTATTCTAGTATCATGACTCCACATTAACACTGCGATAAGCATCACATGCTTTATAAACAAAACCCACTCATAATGACAGTCGAAGGCGTGTTCCATTGTAAAGCTGTAATTCCTAGCCTTCAATTGTCTTTTAGCTCACCAATGAGTTAGGTAGCTCCAACTTTCCCTTAAACACATCAAAGCATCCAAATAATATTTATTTCCTAGCTTTCGAAAATATCTAGCTTCTCAAAAATAACTAAATTCAATATATGAGCTTAAATCCTTCAACAAAGAACTAAATCCTTACCTTAGTGGCTAGGTTGTCCAAATCTCAACTTGTCAGTTAAAATTCCACTACACAAGTATACGTATCGAATGGACAGTATATTAGCAAGCAGAGTATTGATCCCACAGGGAATTGATCTAAAAGTTTACTAAGTATTAAAATTAGAACAAATTAATCTTATCCAAACACTCAAAATTAATTGATTAACTAAAACTAATTAACTAAAAATTAAACTACCAAGAAAAATCAAAATAATAATAACTTGAGTAAATATCAAATCAAACAAGCCTAGGATTATAATATCCCTCATACTTCATGTAAATCTTACCTCTCTCCCTTAACTTATTTCAATGGGTTGAGTTACTAACCTAGAGTCCTAATTTATTTATAAGGGTCTCCCGACTTATCTTATAAAAATATCTGTTTTAATCAAAACACTATATCCCTATGTGAATTGAAATTAAAATAGACTCATTAAGTTCAGGCTCTAATTTGTTTAGATATGGCCTACATGTATATTCCTATCCTATATGCAAATCAATTAATATGATCATATGCTATCCCAATTTTAGTCTACACTAAACTCCCTTTTCCAAGTTCGTTTAGCTTTTAAACGGATTTAATTGGTGGCGAAGCAATTAAAAGTATTAAGAACAAATTGGAATAAATAATTCAATTCCTATTAAAGATAAGCAAGAAAGAGATTAAAAGCTTTGCAATCCTAGAAAAAGAAAATTAGCCACTCATGATTGCAAAAACAAATAATATAATAATAAATTCAACCATTGAGAGTTACAAGAAAAATAAAAGCCAAGGAAGAAAACAAAACAATAATTGCCGCCTTGATCTCCAAGTTTCAACCTCAACTTGTAGCTTATTAAATCTCCCCAAAAGTTGTCTCTCTTATTTTCTAAAAAAAATCCTATTTATACTAATAGACTTAACCTATAATTCCCTAAGTTGACCTATGGTTCAATTGAGCTTAAAAATGTATTGAGAGGCCTAAAAAAATCAATTGTCAGTCTTTACAAATTTTTATTCCCAGTACAACACATCTAGCCATTTTTTGATGCGATTTTCTCTATCTTCGATGCAAAACTAGGTGAAGTGGTCCATAAAATTTGTAGGTCTATCTCTTATCTTTCCAATGGTCTAAGAATTGCATAATTTGGTGTTCTGTAATGCTAGATATGGCCAAAATACTAAAGCATATGCAAATAGACTTTTGGGTCTTCCAACACGTTACTTTCCAAAATTAAGCCTAATTCCTTTAGCTCCTACAAAAAATATAAAAACTAATAAATAACAATCAAATTAAAAAAATAACATAAAATTAAAATAACTCACTTAAAAATAAACTAACTATAAACATAACCAAAAATAAGAAAATTATAATTAAAAATTGAGAACTTAGCTAATATTTAATAACATAATTAGACTAAAATAATTCTATAAAATAGAATTATCATAGCTCCAAATCCCTAGCAAACTCAAGGGAGAAAATCTCACCAAAGCTGGACCAAATTGATGCTAAGTTATTAATTGATTCAATTAAAAATCAATCAGCAAAAACACTTGATCTTACCTCTGGAAGTGTTTCCCAAGCTTCAATATACTCTAAATAGCACCAAAAATTGGTTTGAGAGGTTAAGGTTTCTGGGTTTAGAGAGAGAAAGGGCTTTCCTCATTTGTTTTAAGGAAAATGACATATTTAGCACCTTTTATTTTTTACATTTACGGGATGATCTATCGACAGATCTCTTTAAAATTTTGGGTGTTGACTTTTTCTATCAATAGATTGTGCCCTAACCCTCTTTTTATCTTTCCCCATTTGGTCGTTTATTGTAGATTCAGTGGATCTATCGATAGATGCTTCTCATTTTGGTTTTCATTAATTTCGTATGGTTATTTATCGATAGATTCGATAGTTTCTGGGTTTCTTTGCTTTGCAAAGTCTTAAGTGGTCATCTATCGATAGCTAAAAGAATCTATCGATAGATGTTCATCCAACTTGTGTTCCTAGGCCTTCTACCTTGCAGCTATTAATGGATGTAGAACATCTATTATAGATCATGCCCAGTTTTTAGGCTTTCACTTCTCCAAGTGTCCAAATTCATTCCTAAGGCCTCTAATTCACTTTCTTTCTATGAAACACCTCAAATTATTTACTTGAAATCCTTCATACATATACTCTATTATATGATCAAATCTTGATCAAAGTATCAAACTTTAAGATTTATGAAATATGTTCATAAAATTTTTGCCTAAGTGTCTATAGGCATACTTCCATATACTCAACATATTTAACACATCATCAAGGTTCTCAAATCTATTTACAAATTCAAGTTCATTCTCCATAATTTATATTGAAAAATCAGGGATTTACATTCTCCCTTCTTTATAAGAAATTCATCCCCAAATTTAAATCACATACCACAATTAACAAATATCTTAAGTCTCAAAGAGATAAGGATACATTTCTCGCATTTCCTCTTTGAGTTCCCATGTGGTTTCCTTAACCAAATGGTTTTGCCACAACACTTTCATCATAGCAATATCCTTAGAGCAAAATTATTTTACTTGCCGATCTAATATGGTTACGGGATGTTTCTCATAACTAAGCCAGTTTTGTAATTGGACCTCATAATGTTGAATCACACGCGAAGGATTAGGAACATACTTCCTAATCATGAATACATGGAAGACTAGATGAACATTGGACAAATTTGGTAGTCATGCCAAGTGATAAGCAACCGCGCCCATGGGTTTTAGCACCTTAAAAGGTTCTATGTATCTAGGGCTTAGGCTCTCATTCTTTATGCATTTTCTCACTCCCTTGGTTAGTGAGACTTTCAAAAACACATAATCACTAACTTTAAACTCCAAAGGTTTTCACCTATTATCGACGTAAGACTTCTGGTGACTTTGAGCTTCTTAGCATCATTTCCCAGATTACATGGATGCCTTAACTTATTGGATCATTTCCGACCCTAAGAACTTTTGTTCCCCAACTTTAAGCCATCTGATAACTCTATAATATAGAGTTATTTGGGCTTAATTTTTATAAGAATTTAGCTTAGTTCTTGTAGTAATGCATAAAAATTAGTAAGTTTTATTTAATTATTTTAAATTAGTTATTCTAGGTGAGTCAATCTACGTTTGGTTAATTTTTTGCTTAATTTGATATTAATGTGGTTAAGATAGGTTGTTATTGATTTATTTATACTTTTGTAGGTGTTTGATGAAAGAAGAATTTTAGTGGAAGAAGGGGAGCAGTTTTAAGATGCAGATGTCCACTGCACATGTTTCGATATTTTGGTCATAAATTTTTCTACAGAGATCCAAATAAAATAATTCCAGACCATTGGAAATATAAGAGAAAAAGCTATAACTTTTATGTTTACCTCTTTATCCAGTTCAGTCTGAAACATGATCAAAAATCTTGTCAAAGTTGACATGATGTAGCAATCCTAGAGTAATTACGATTTCTGTTAATTAATTGGACAAGGCTGCAACTCACATAATCTGATGAGGAAATCCCAGCTGAAATTGACTTCTTTCTTCACCCAACTTGGCCTAACTTCAAAGCTTATAAAAACAACCTTTTAGAGAAGAAAACAAGAACGAAACACCTGATTGACAGTTGAGAGTCAAGCCATAAAGTTATTGAAGCGAAGAGGAATTTGAAGCATTCAAGGAGATTTGGAGATCAAGAATACAATTCTTGGGATTTTTTATCTTTTTGTTATTTTCTTTTTTTTTTTAGTTTGATTTGAATGTTTATTTGATTTAAGGATGATGTGTGACTTAACAGGGAACTAAATTGTTAATCTAAGATTATGATTGAGCTAAATATATAGTCTAAATTATTTATCTCTCTTTTACTTGTATTTGATAGATTTAGGTTGTTTATTTTATTATATTCTTAATGCTTCTAATTTCATGATCATCAATTAGATTGAATTGCAAACTTAGGTTAAATCTTGACGAAAGAGATTTAGGTAGACCTTGAATAGAATAGTGTATGATCGAATACACTTAGTTGATTAGGTGGTTTGATTTGTATATAGGATAGACATACACCTATAAGCCATACGTAGCCAAAATTATAGCACAAACTTAATGAATCTTTTTTCATTATAATTTGCATAGACATATAGTAAATTAATTGGGAGACATATTTTTATAAGAAACTCGACAGAGACTTGTGAATAATTTAAGACTCTAGGTTAGTAACTTGATCCATTAAAGTAAGTTAAGAAAGAGAGAGAATATTTATATGAAGTATCGAGGGATATCATAATCTTAGGTCTGGTAGTCACTCGAATTTAATAAAGTAAATTTGCTAATAGATTTTAGATTAGATTTAGTTTTAGTTATTAGTTTATTAGTTTCAAATCTTTCTTTTCAATTGTTTAGATAAAATTAAGGTGGGTTAATTTTAGCAGTTAATAATATGGATTAATTCAATTCTCTGTGAGATCGACACTCTACTCATCTCTATCTTATCTTGCAATACGTGCACTTGTGTGGGTAGAAAATTGAACAACACCATCCACTAGGCAATCTACATCTTCGCCCATATAATGCTTTATACGGTGCCATACTGATAGTGGCTTGATAGTTATTATTATAAGTAAATTAGGCCAAAGACAAATAATGGTACCATGAGACTCCAAAGTCGAGCACAGTCCCTCTTAACATATCCTCAAGCATTTAAATGGTGCGCTCGATTGGCCGTCTGCCTATGGATGGAAAATCATACTAAAATCCAATCTTGTGCCTAAGGCCTCTTACAATTTCCGCCAAAATATACTCATGAACTATGGTCCTCTATCGGACACTATTGTTATTGAAACACCATGTAACCTCTCAATCTCATTAATATAAATTTGGGCTTATCAAGTTGCTCCATATTTAGTCTTAATCGGTAAAAAGTGAGTTGACTTATTTAGTTGATCAATTATCGCACAAATGGCATCATAACCACCCCTAGCTTGCGGTAAACCCATTGCAAAGTTTATTGCTACATGTTCCCACTTCAACTTAGGTATCAATAATAGTTATAGCAATCCCAAAGGCTTCTTATGTTCATCCTTCACTTATTAACATGTCAAACACTTAGAGATGTAATCAACCATGACTCTCTTTAATCCTAGCCACTAGTAAATAGACTTCAAATCATGATACATCTTAGTGGTTCTTAAATGCATCGCATAAGTTGCCGCATGAACATCTTCTGAAATCTCATTTCTCAAACCATTCATATTCGAGACATAAATTAGTGATCAATATCTCATCAAACCATCGGTGCCATAAACAAAGGCTCGAGCTTTATCTTTGCTCATGTCCCTAAATATTCATTATGGTCCTCTCCATTTTTAATCCAATCTAATATCATCAATCTAACTCTAAAATGCACCAACAAGGTATTCGAATTATTAACCTCAAAGTGTATTCATGTATTCCCTATATCATACAAACGTTACACTAATGATCGTCTCTCCACCATCACATGCGCTAAACTCCCCATCGATTTTAGGCTCAAGGCATTTGCCACCACATTTGCTTTACCAAGATGGTAGAGTATGGTGCAGTTATAATTTTTCAACAACTTCAACCACCTACGTTATCTTAGATTCTAGTCCCTCTACTGAAATATATACTTCAAACTCTTTTATCAGTATATATTTCCCAAGTTTCACCATAAAGATAATGGCACTATATTTTCAAAGTGAATATAATTGCTGTCATCTCTAGGTCGTACATAAGATAGTTTTATCTATACTTCTTTAGTTGTCGGGGACACGTATACTATGATTTTCTCGTGCTGCATCAACAATCATCCTAATCCAGTTCGTTATACATCAAAATACACTGTATGGCCTTCAAATCCACATGGCAAGCTTAACGCTGGTGCAAAAATGAGACAATCCTTAAGCCTCTAGAAACTAACCTCACATGGGTCAAGTTAGTCAAACTTAAATCCATTCTAAGTCAAACTTGTTAAAGGGGATGTAATCTTAGAAAAGTCTTGCACAAAACGTTTGTAATACCCAGCTAAGCCTAGAAAACTTCCAACTTCCATTAAAGACATTGGCCTTGGCTAACTCTCCATATCTTTTATCTTATTGGGATCGATTTGTACCCCTTATTCAGACATAGCATGTCTCAAGAAAATGACTTTATTCAACCAAAATTTGCACTTTGAAACTTAGCATACAATTGATGCTCTCTCAGGGTTTAAAGCACAATTCTTAAACATTGTGCGTGTTCTATTGGGCTATTAGAGTATACTAATATGTCATCTATGAACATAATCACAAACTTTTCTAAATACGCCCAAAAAACCCTATTCATCAAGTCCATGAAGACTGTAGAGGCATTAGTGAGTCCAAACGACATCATTAAAAATTCATAGTGCTTGTAGCATGTGCAACACGCCATCTTGGGTATATCACCTTTTGGTATTCTCAATTGGTGATACCAAGAGTGCAATGCAATCTTTGAAAACACACTTCACCCAGCACTTGATTGAACAAGTCTTCGATCCTCGGGAGTGGATATTTATTCTTTGTTGTCACTTTATTAAGTTGTCGGTAGTCAATACACAACCAAAGGTTACCATTTTTCTTTTTCACAAATAGCACCGGAGCTCCCTACGGCGACACACTCAAGTGAATAAAGCCTTTATTTAACAAATCTTCCATTTTCTCTTTAAGCTTCCATAATTCAACTAGTGCCATTCGATAAGGAAGTACAAAAATTGACTTCATATACGAAATCATATCAATACAAAATTCAATCTCCCTTTCGAGGTGGCAACCCAATTAATTCCTCCTGAAATACGTTCGAATACTCACCTCCTACCAGTACATAATCCACACTCTTGTCGTTCATTGAAACATCTTCTCTCATCTTTACATACCCTTGGCTTTCTTGCCCTGGCATTTGTCTAGTGACCATATCCAACACAACTCCCATAGACATTGGATTGCTATGTCCATAAATTACAAGCGAAGGTTCCCTTTGGAATTTAAACTTCACCAATTTGAGGTAATAGTCTCTTTTAGCAAAGTAGGATGCTGACTAGTCCATTCCCAAGATCACTTCGAAATCTAAGGTTAACAAAAGTACCAAATCTATTAACGTGTCTTTGTCCTTGATGTGGACCACATAGGACTTATAGACATACTCTGCCACAAATATCTCCTCTAAGGGAGCAGTCACAATTAGGGGTTCTTCCATACTAGAACAAAACCTATCGAACTTTGGCACAAAGTTTGGTGACATAAAGGAATGCATCAATCCAGTATCAAATAAAACCAAAACTTCAGTATTATAAAGAGAAAGTGTTCTTGTGACCACTGCATTGGAAGACTGAACATCTTATGGTATCAAAACAAACACTAATGCTTGACCTTCACCAGCATTACCCGTTTATGCCAATTACCCTCAAGATGATGAGGTTACACTCATGCTTTTGTCACCTCTAACATTCCTCCCCATAGGTGTTATTTTAGGCAAGGTAGTTGACACTTGTCTTATATATCCGTGGTCAACCTCCGTTAACTGCCTCTTCATTAGGCAATCTCTCATCAAATGCCTAAATTGGTCACATGCCAAGCATAACCCAACTACTCTATGGCACGGTCCACTATGTGCCTTCCCACAATAACTACATAAAACACCTTTTTTTCTGGGGCTTAAGTTAGATGCTTTGCTAGATTGTTCTTATCTAGAAGGTAGGCTAAATGAATCACTATTTTTAGGTGGCCTAAGCATCAGAGTGGTTCCCTCACGACTTTGATGGCATATAGATGCTGGACTCTTAGTTACACTAGAATTTCTTCGACTCTTTTGGCCTTGTGTCTAAGCTCTTCAACCTTTACCTTTTTCAATCTAGATTTCATGCTCATAGTTTTAATCATTCTAGCCGTATCCATCACTGCCATGTAGGAGACATACCTCTAGGGGGCAAAGACTCTAAACAGTGGCTTAATTAGTTCCCTAATAAATCTTTTGATCTTTTTTTGCTCAAGAAAAAGTTAGGAGTATATCTAAATAATTAGGTTAAACAGACATCATGTTGTGTCACCATCATGTTTGAGGTTTGAAACAATGTCTTAAACTCTTACACCTTAACATCTCTCACGCTTTCAAGTAGGAAACAATCTAAAAAAACTTGGGCAAATTCCTTTCAGGTTATTAGAGCTGACCTTGATGGTTTACTTCTCTTTAGTGACATAAACCATATTGTGGCCACATTCTATAGTTTGAATACCAATAATTCCACTAACTAATATGAAGAGCATTCCAAAGTAGAACAAGCATATTCCATATCCTCCAAAAATCTCTGTGGATCTTCCTTTGCATCTAAGCTAATAAAAGATGGGGGCTTTAGCTTCATAAAATTTGCCAAATTAACCTCAATAGCTCTTCTGTAATGTTCGCATTGAGGCACATAGTCCAGATCTTGCTAACTAGAATTAACCTATTCCTCGAATTATGACTTTCTTTTACTGCAAAACTTAGCAAATTCATGAGCAAAATTATACAACCTTACTACTAGATCTTTTAGAGTGACACCTCCTCTTATAGGGTAGTCATCCCCTATTCCCACAATTTCATCACTTGTGTACATATAATTGGGTTTCATGTTTTGAGCACGTCTAGTTGCTTTACTTCTACCACGGCCCCTTAACGAGGACACTTATGGTTGTTCCATCAGCTAATCTAAGGCATCTTGCTCTCCCGCAACCGTTGACGTAACTTTCATCTTAGGCAGCATCCTGTACTAAAAAGAAGCAATACTATGTTCAAAATTCATAATTTCAAAAATCCATGGGTGAGCTTACTAAGAACATGGAAGCTCGTGCAACCTCTTGCTCATAATTTGTGTTATAGTCACAAACCATGAACAAGACTCCACACTAATCTCAACACTCCATTAATAGACACTGAATGACCTAGGACACTTTAAACCTAGGCTCTGCTATAACTTTGTCATGACCTAAACTAGGGGATCTGTGATTGGCACACGAGTTTTACAAGAAAAGGTAGCAAGACTTGAGCTATCTTTAAAATTCCAAATCATACTTACATAGCCAAAGGTTCCTAAATCCACATATTCATCTAATATTTAAATTCAAATCACATAGTTGCCCTAGGCACATTGTTCATACACAATATTTAACACAATATTCATAAAGTCATACATTGGCCAATAAAGTGGGTTCGTACCTCACAACCCTTAACTCAAGTTCAAATGGCACGTCATGCCTTCATACATAGCAACTAAACTAAACTCTAAAGATGAAAGCTAAAGATAGATTCAACAGAGAGGATATGTTAAGATAGGGACCTATCGAATGTCAAAATTTGTTTGTCAATAGACGACCCTTGCCACGCAGTCCTATGGCCTATTGATATTCACATGGTACAACAAATGGGTAAGTCATATAACTCAGTGAAGGGTACAGATAAATCAAACATATATATTAGACACATATAAACATATTGCACTATCAGTGCAAACGAATGTCTTAACATACATCTTCAATGTTAGGGGTATGTCAATCATCCCTAAGAGTCTCCATAAATAGTATATTGCTAGGCTGATCCTCAAAGCTGTATCAAAGTAAATATCTGTAGGCACACATTAGTTTCCAAAGTATCGTATTAATTTCAAAATGAATTTATCTAAGCCTATCTGAGGCTATCTCATATCACTCACACTTTAAATCACAATCATAAAGTGGCCTCTCAAACATTATCAAATCACGCACAGAGTCAAATTACGCTCAAGGCTAAGCTGTTGGTGGAGAATTGAGTCACGTGTGTGCTAAAGCAATGGATGAAGAATTAGAGTCATCATCCATCATCCGGAGTAATCTCCAAATATATGGTATCACCTAGAGTAGTCTCAAACAGATGGCATCAAAGTACTATAAGTGGGAATCATAGGCAGGACTAATACCACCATCCTTACTTACCACCATTCTTGTAAGCACACATAGTCTCAGGGTATAGAACTCTACTCAGCCTCAAATCAATTCAACATCTAGAATTCTCAACATCGAATGGAACATAAACCCACAATGAGGCCATCATGTCTTAGATATCTCATATATCCATCAATCACATCATCAATCGCATTTAACGAGCTTCAATTATTTGTAAGCTCAATATAGTGCTAAATGCCCTTAAATCTTTAAGATATCAAATATTCAATCTTTTTAAAAATCATTCATCTTGAGTAATATACTCCAAAATGTTCATCACAATCATTAGACCTTCTAGACTAGGCTTGAACATTATAGGCTATTATGTTGCTTACACCAAGGGACACATAATAAACAGCGCATATAATCACATATATAATAATTCTCTAGTCTAGGTAGGTTCATTTAGACATTTATATTCATACAGACTATTTTAATACCATGGTAGCACATTAACAATGTGATAAGCATTATATGCTTTTAAACAAAACCCACTCACAGTGACAGTCGAAGGTGCATTCCATCGTTAAGCTTCTATTCTTAGCTGTCAATTGTCCTTCAGCTCACCAACAAGTTAGGTATCTCCAATTTCCCCTTAAACATATCAAAGCATCCAAATAATATTTAATTTTTGGCTCTTGAAAATATCCAACTTTTCAAAAATAACCCAATTCAATATAAGAGCTCAAATCTTTCAATAATGAGCTAAATCCCTACCTTAGTGGTTGGGTTACCCAGATCTTAGCTCCAAATCCCTAGAAAACTCAAGGGACAAAATCTCACCAAAGTTGGACCAAATTGATGCTAAGTTATTAATCGATTAAATTGAAAATCAATAACAAAAATACTTAATCTTACTTTTAAAAGTGTTTTCCAAGCTATAATTACTCCAAATAGCTCCAAAAATTGGTTTAAGAGGTTAGGGTTTTGGGGTTTAGAGAGAAAAAGGGTTTTTTTTTTTGTTTTAAGGCAAATGACACGTTCAGTACCTTTTAATTTTTATGTTTACAGGGTGATCTATCGATAGATGGGAGGCATCAATCGATAAATCCTTCTAAAAATTTTGGGCGTTGCCTTTCATTTATTGATAAATTCGAGAAATTTGTTGATAAATTATGTTGTAGCCCTCTTTCTATTTCCTCATTTGGTCATCTATCGATAAATTTCGCGGATCTATCGATAGATGTTTCTTATTTTGGTTTCCATTAATTTCGTATGGCTATCTATCGATAAATTTCATGGATCTATTGATAGTTTCTTTGCATTTTAGCTTTGCAAAGTCTTAGGTGGTCATCCATCAATAGTTAAGAAAATTTATCGATAAATATTTATCCAACTTGTTTTCCTCTATTGCAAAACATCTGTTGATAAATCATGCCTAGTTTTTAGGTTTTCACTTTTTCAAGTCTCGAAATTCATTTCTAACACCTTTGATTCACTTTCCTTCTGTCAAACACCTCAAATTATTAATACTACTTGCAATCCTTTATACATATACTCAATTATATGATCAAATCTTGAGTAAAGTATCAAACTTTAAGATTTACCAAATATGTTCATAAAATTTTGCCTAAGTGTCTATAGACATACTTCCATATACTTAGCATTTTGAACACATCATCAAGGTCTTCAAATCTATTTACAATTGCAAGTTCATTTTCTATAATTTATGTTGAAAAATAAGGGGTGTTATAGTGAAACACCGTTGATTTTTTATATGGCTTATACATGAAATTAGCTAAGTGATTTGAGGAGTTATTTAAGTTTTGATGAAGATGATTATGTCTAAGGGTTAATGACCATAAATGTGAGTGTAAATCAAGATCCTTAATGAAATTGTGCAAATGTTTGAACCATTCTATAAGGACTTAGGACCATTTTACCCAGAATATATTGATACATCCATTCGAAATTAGGATAGATGTATCGATACATTGCCAAATGTATGGATACATCAAAGAGAAAAGGATAAATAAAATAGGGTCAATGGGCATTTCGCCTAATTTCTCTCTCAACTCTTTCTCTCATTCTCTCTTTACCCTCTTCGAACCTTAAGCCCCAAAATGTCATTTGAAGCCCATTTGAGCTAGATCCAAGCTTGGGAAATCATTCAAAGGTAAGACTATGCATTTCTACTAATTGATTTTCAATTTAATCAGTTAATAACCTTGGATCTAAATATTTTCAAATTTGACCAAACTCTCTCCCCTTGAGTTTATTGGAGATTTGGAGTGAAGATTTGGGTAACCTAGCTTCTAAAGTAAGGGTTTAGCTTATTTATTGAAAGATTGAGCTTATATATTGAATTTGCGTATTTTTGAAAAGTTAGGATATTTTTTAAAGTTAGGAAATAATTATGATTTTGATGTTTTGATGTGTTTAAGGGGAGAGTTGGGCTATTTTACTTATTTATGAGCTAGAAGATGGCTAGAGGCTAAAGGTTGAGCTTGATTGTAGTGTGCCTCCAATTGTCAAGGTGAGTGAGATTTAATTAAATGCAGGTGATACATTTCGTATAATGTGTGTACTGCCATGGTACTGAAATGTTGTGTGTATGCCTAGATGAGAATGCCGAGGCTAGAGAATTGATATGTATATAATATATATATTTGTTTGTATTTGTATATGTATGTTTACCTAGAAGTATGTGCGTAGGCTAGAGAACAAGTATGCTTGTGTGCCTAGATGAGAATGCCTACACTAACTAGTTATTTGAAAAAGGAAATTTATGTTTCTGTGATTTGTGTTGAGCCCTAAGGTGGCATTGTGTTGGAACCTATGGTATGTAGGGCCTAAAGCAAGAGGCCTACCCATGGTATGATACAAATTATGAATTAAGGACTGTGCCAAATTATGATGAATGGATTGCCTAATTAAGTATATGGGCATGATATGTATTTGGGTTAACAGCATAGCGATTGAGAGATATTGAATATATAGGGCCAAAGGGCCATGATTGCTCATGGACAAGATCTGTGTATGAAAGTCCCCGTATTTGTGGAGGATTGAGGATAAGTATGAGGCTGTTAAGCACGATTGATTTGATTAAATATGATAAGTGTTTATGTGGAGTTAAAGGCATGAGGGCGTATAGATTTATTTTGTTTTGTTTAATGATACTTTAGACATTTAAAGCCAATTAGAATTACATCAAGCTTAGAGATGATTAAAGCTCGATGAATTTGAATATAATTTGATGTGGACATGTGGAATGTCACAAAAGGCAAGATGGCTTGATTTATGGATATGCGTTTCGTCCAAGGAATAAATTCCAGATATTGATTTGATTTAAGATAAAGTGGAGTCCCATACCCTATGACTATGTGTGTGCCTGCAGGGATAGTGGTAAGTAAAGATGGTGACACTAATCCCATTTGTGATTCTTGCTTATAGTGCTTTAATGTCATCTGTTGAGATTACTCCAGGTAATGCTGACGTCAGGAGATTGCTCCGGTCGATGGAATGATTTTTCGCCCATTGCTTTAGCACATGCATGATCCGCTCCTCTTCTATTACTTCGGCATACACGTGATCTATTGTTTCACCGGTGGCTTTGCCCTGAGCATGATCTGATTCTCCGCTGATTGGCCACTGTACGTGATCTGACTATATTCGGGGCAAGACCACTAATTTAAGTCCATTTGATTATTATAACATGCACAGGAGATGGCATGATCTAAATTGAATATGAAAATGTGGTGACTGACTGTGAATGAGATCTGATGGAATGCATCGAAATAAGCAATGGGTTGTAAATGAAATTTGAGATTTTGCTTAGCAACTAAGGTGCACCTATGAAGCTTAATTTGATGGTGATGGCTTCAAGGATAAGCCTTGAATTGATAAATGTAATTTATGATAAGTTGTAGACATAGAACTTGGTAATTTGTGGATATGATATGCCATCGAGATGTAATTCGGCAAGATTTAATATGATGAGTTGTGCATGTAGGATATTAGGATAATCCTCGCACCTTTTGAGTTGGAGATGCTTGAATATGAATATATTATGGCTAGATAGGCCTAGACATATATATATATATATATATATGAAATATTATGTTGTGATAGCATCCCCTTACTGAGCATTAAATGACTCACCTTTTTGTTGTACCATGTGCAGATAAGAAAAGCTATGGGGGTTTTGTGGCAAGTGTTGTCGATTGGATAGACACGTAATTGGCATTAGCATTGGGGGTTTTGCCTTTTAGTTTGATTAGTTGGTGAATATGTCAGGCACGATGTGCCATTTGAACTATATAAGGGTTGTTATGTATGAACCTGATTTGATGGCTAATGTATAACCTTATGTATAATTGTATGGATTATGAGCCAGGGATAATGTAAAGTATTTGAGATTATCATGAATATTTGATTATAAATCCCTTGGCATTTGAGTTATATGGTTGCGAACTCCAAGACTAGCTCAAGTCTAGTGGGCTTGCTTACTGAGCTTGTGTGTTGGTCATAGACCTTGGGTTTGAGTCATGACATATAGTCTTTGCTCAACTTCTAACCATAAAACTAGCAGTCACCATTTTCATGCCATTTACTTAAATAATTGAAACATCTAAATTGATCTTCAAACCATTAAGGGGAGCCCGTATACAAATTCTTCTTCTCTCCATATCACTCTTTGATGAATATGTGTTAGCTAATTGATATCATCGCACTGTATCCATGCCTATCTCTACCACCATCATTCGATCTCTATTTTGTTGTTTGAATATTAGCATGTTTCTAGCCTTCCATAAAGCCCATAAAATTCCCACAACCTCTTCAACATTTTCTTTGTCAAAGTGGGATTTTTTTATTTTTTATTTCTTCAAATTTTATTGTTTTTGTTGTGCTTTTGTTTTTTTTACTTAAATAAAAGGAAAATTTATGAGATAATTAAACAAAAAAAGTCCATTAGGCTTCATGAGCCCTAAGAAGAAGAAAATAGAATTTATGCCTATTCAAAGAAAAGACAATTTAATTGGGTCCAAAGTCCAATTCATAAATTAGAATGAATATGATTCGAGATCGTAAAAAGAATAGAATAACTTGAGACATAATAAAGTAAAAAAAATACATTGTTTGGATAGAAATAAAAACAAAACAAATGGAACAAAAGGAAAGAAATTAAATCTATTGGACAAAATGGGGTGTCTATAGCTATCCCTTTTGCACATTTCTAAAGCTCAGAAATTGTGCAAAGATTTAGACATCTATTTTAAAGGAAATGAAAAATACTCCTAACAACGCTCCATGTCATAACATGCAGGTTTGGGCACCCGACCGCTAGATGGGGTAAAATTAGGAGTTGCCACCAATCTTTTTTATCTATGTGTAATTGGCCACCTATTGACTCTATTTTAATCGACAAGGTCCTAAATTGACTTTAGGTCGGTCAAAAGAACAATGAATTGGTCTGCGATTTTAGAGTTAGGTTTGAGAGTATGATTATGCATGAGGAAGGATTAGCACCCCCCTAATGTTCGTTCCACAAATGGTGCCACTTAATTATAGGTTATCCTATTGGAGCCTTAATTCTTAAATTTATTTCGTTGTGTTTCCTTAATCTTTGTTTATTATTGTATTCTTTATTTTGTTGGTGAATTAAAGCATTTTATTTAGTTTTACAGTTGCACATGATGCAATTATGGAATGATGTCATGATTTACTGATTTTGAATAATGGGAAGCGAAACCTTATATTGGAAAATCATTCGTAGACCACCCTAATACTTTGATGAAGTCTCGAAGTTTTTCTCATCCAGGGATATTCCTGGAAGAACTCGTCTCTTCAAGTCGTCTAAGAAAATCCCATCATCGGGGTTCTCATCCCATTAACAAACTAAACATGTCGTATGCTATGCCAAAATAAAATTATAAATTATATCACATGAGCACGCTTATGAACTTAATTTTGTTGATTACAATTTATATATATATATATATATCTAATGGTTTAATATGATTAAATAACTCATTTATTTATTTTTTTACTCTATATATCTTTTCAAGAACATTTTATTTAAATATATGTGTTTACCTCATTTAATTTGACTATATATATTGTTTAAGAAACATTCTATTTAAATCGATAATAATTTTTTCTAATTAATATTTTGGGTTAATATTGTTTTATTGTATTGAACTACTTTTTATTAAACAAACAATTAATCTTTTATTTACAATAATTGTTTAAATTAATTTAATAACTATATCCATTTTAATCTAGAAATAACATTATATTAATTTATTTCTTTATGAATTTTAAGGTAAGTGCTCAAATTAATTGGAATATTGGAACATAAAATTAGAATTTATCATGACACTTCAGAGAAAACCTGAATTAAATTCTGTTTTTAGGAAAGTCTTCTCAAAAATAGCAACTCTTTACCTTTTCAAGTGAAATTCCGTCATCAAAATTAATCCAAAGCAACCACTCTATTTTATATTTATGATTTTATATTAAATCCTATTTTCATTCTCTCTCCCTATGTGTACTGATCCCTATTTTACAAAAAAACTATCTGTTCCATCCAACTTAGTATTATCATATTTTATTTTATTATATTTTAAGTTTAATTTTTCCTTGTATATCTTCATTTCCCACTTTATATCTACATAAATTTACATACTAAGTATTTTATGATTATGTCCAACATTTAACCATTTCCCACGTTTTATATTTCATTCTTGACATATTATAATCTAAGTAAGCATTCCTCATCTATATATGTATTAATCTAAATAAATGTATTCCTACCACTAAATTTTTTACTTTTACTATATTTAATGTCTATCTAAATCTATTTTTTGTAATTAAATATTTATTTATCTTTTTTATTTATTATTAAATATTTATCAAAATTTATTCTTTTACAGTTAATCATATTTTAGACATTTTTATCATTTTTATAATTTTCTGTTTCCCTTCTCTAATGCTCATACCCTAAAACTTTATACATTTTATGTTATTTATTTATTTTTGCATCATCATATACTAATTAATCACATGTTTTGCCCAATATATTTTCTCATATGGTAAACTGGGCTAACCAAACAAATCCACAAACAAGTCCACATAACAAAGGAAAAGGGTTTCACCTTGTTTGGGCTAGACTTAACCCAAGATGACGGATCAGTGAAGGAGTATCAAGCCCACTGCACCAACACACCAAGATTCTTTCAAAACGCACCGTTTGGTGCTCAAGGGCTCCCTTTAAGTGATGTCGTTTCTATGTTTCAACCTTACCAAACCCTAAGTTTTAAGCTTATTCTTCTTCTTCTCTTTTCATTTCTCTTCCTCTCTTTCTCTCTCTACATGAACGGCACACTCTCCACTCTCTCTAAAACCAAAAGCCAAAACTTTCACTCCATCTTCTCTCTCTTCGAATGTCGACTTGTAGGAAATCCGATAGCCCCTTAAAACCTCACTTCTCTAACTCCTTCTTTCTAAACCCAAGAGCCGAACCTTAAACTACCCTAACCCCAAAGAAAAACAACATTCATCGACCTTTACTAACTTTTTCATGGTTTTTTTATTTCTCTTTTTTTGGTGATTTCTTGTTTAGTCTTTGATTATGGCTAGGTATTTGGTTGCTATTGTTCTTAAGATTTCTAGGGTTTTTCCTTAGCTAGGTTTGTTGAGAGAACTACTTATCAGGGTTTTTGGGGAATTTCTTGGTTGAAAGAGTGATTGATTTCTTAGCGTTTTTCTCTCCAATTTTTTGTTGAAAATATTTTTCTTTATATAAAGGTTGAAAATATCATCCTGGCAACCAGTTAACTATTGATCCTAGGTTGTTTTTGCCTTTGCTAGGTGAAATTTTCATGCACTTGGCAAAGCTCTTGCATCGTACGATTTTTTGTTTCTGCTAGCTAGCTTTTTTTTATTTTTTACTTTATTTATTTTTTTCCCTCCTGTTTCCAAAAATTTTTGGTACTTATCTGGTTTGAATTTTGATTTTAATCCTATTTATTAGATTTACTTATTTTTACTAAGTTTGATCTGAAATTCTAACCTCAATGACTTTTGGGTCTGTTTTTAGGTCATAGACTCAAGTACCAAGCCTAATTTTTAAACCAAACTTTAATAAGAATGAGAGCTGTTAAGCTTTTTATCATCTTGGCGTCGAGCTATTTTTCCGCAGGACCTCCCCTACAATATCGTCGTCACCGTAGTAGAGTTTAACCACTAAGTTCGGGATGGATTGGTGTTGTTCCTTTACGCCTAAGACGCCAGAATATCGAACCATGAACGAAGAAAGGCGTGCAAGAAAAAGAAAAGCATATTGGCTAGTGATTATGAGGCCCCAATTCTTGACTGGAGGGGACACCAAAGGCCTCCGCCCTTCCATCCCATGGATAGATAGAGAGGGAGGGCAGAGCTTTTGGTTTTTTCATGTTGTCAAAGAGTTGAACAATGGGTTTTTTGTGTGTGCCTGATCGAATTGATCGGGTCATGTAGGAACAAGGTTCAAGTCTGCCGGTCTGTTAGGATGCCTCACTTATACCTCACTCACTTCCACTTGATACCTATAGTAATGATAAACGCTCGTCTCGCCGTGACATTCTCTTGAATTCTCAGATTTCTGTCACTCGATCCCCGCAGGGACGAGAATCCTTGCCGTCTCGGCTGTGCTACGGAGGGCTTTGGGGAAGTCGGAATAGGAGAGCACTCATCTTGGGCTGGGCTTACTACTTAGATTCTTTCAGCAGGACTATCAATTAACTTGGATTGTAAAATGAAACAATAATAAGATAGAGGTAAATAATGATAATAAACATAAATATAAAAAATGAAAACATATACAAATACAATTTTGTGCCTACACTCTACAACTTTAAAAGAAATGAAATCTACTTTGCCAAGGAGACTTTACAACTTAAAAAAAATGAAAAATACTCCTCAAAAGAAACTCCACAAATTTAAAAAAAAATTGAAACGATCTTTTAAGATTTTAAAAATAGGTATTAAGAAGTTTGAAAATGGTTATCTGGAGGTTTTGAAAGATGCACCTAAAAGATTTGAAAGATGTACCTAAAAGATTTGAAAGAAGTACCTAAAGGATTTAAAAACAATACTCGGAGGATTGGGCAAGATTTACTTGAAGGTTTGAAAATTTTACCTAGAGGTTTGAAAATTTACCTCAAAAGATTTGAAAATTGTATCAAGATGATTTTGAAAATGGTTATCTTGAAGTTTCGAAAGTGGTTGTCTTAAAGTTTTCAAAATGATACCAAGAGGATTTGAAAAATTGTACCCAAAAGATTTGAAACTGGTAGTAGGAGAATTTGGAAATTTTGAGGATTTGAAAATAGTGATCTGGAGGCTTTGAAAATAATACCCGAAGATTTGAAAATGGTTACTTAGGAAGTTTTGAAGATGATAACCGAAGAATTAAGGAATGCACATGCAAGATTTAGAGAAATGGTAATTGAAAGGCTTTGAAGATGATGCTAGTAGGATTTAGAAAATGTACTTCGAAGATTTGGATAAATAATTATGTGGAGGCTCTAATATGATGTCTGGAGGATTTAGAAAATGTATTTACTGAATATAGAAAAATAATTACCAAGAAGATTTGAAGATGATGCTCGGAATATTTAGAAAAAGGTTACCAAAAGATTTTGAAAATTTGAGAACTTTTTTTCTTACTTTAACCAAGTATAGACTCTTTTCAAAATGACTTCGATTTGAAAATATAAAATTCTTTGACTTTAGTCAAAGCTCAACTAATCTCAAAATTAGTTCAATTTAGAAATTTGAAAACTTCTTGACTTTAACCAGGGCTTAACTTATCTCAACTAGCCATTAAACACAAAATTTGAAGGAAAAATGAATAGTTTCTTTACCAAATCATCTTCTACGGCTCCAAAGCTTCTCTAAGTTTAAAAAGGACCTTTTGGGCACATTTTAAAGATTAAAAGAAGTGAGAAAAACATCATTTGATCAAGAATAAAATCTTATGGAGAAAAAAATAAAAAGAAAAAGAAAGAGAAACCAAGTTAAAACAAGCAAACCACATTCTTCCACTTAGCTTTTAAGTTATCCTTGTTCTACAAATTTTTTGTATTTTCACTTCTATCATTTGTACACATTTTTTGTATCATTCAAACTCTTTCCACCTTGTACCCACTTAGCAAAATTCACCTTCTAGAGATAACCTTGCATCAAACTTTGTAAAAGATGAGAGGATGTACTTAACTCTTGAAAATGCATAGACGTTATATCTTAACCTTCAAAAGGTAGTGTTTAGAGGTTATGATTGAACCTTGAAAAGGCATAAAGGTTGTGGTTGAACTTTTAAAAGGCAATAGTTATGCTTGATCCTTGAAAAGGTAATGGTTATGCTTGAACCTTGACAATGCATTATATTGATTAATTATCAATAATGAATTTAAACTCTTTAGCTTGCTAAGGAAATGGAAATAAGTACTAAGGATTGGGCAAACCTTTATAAATTCTTTGTGCTCTTTCTCCTTACTTTTCATTCTTTGTGTTTATGCATTTCTATTAAAATGTTTATCAAATTCATTTTAATCTGTCAATCCTTTGATTTAAATCTTCAAAATACTTTTGGCACATTTTGATATAAAAATAAGTTTTTAAAAATTATGTTTCTCTTGCCTTCATTGGAAATTTGATTTGAGAAAAACAATTTTTAGAAATCTACTTCTTCTCCTTTTAGATATTGTCATATTATTATCGAACTAACATTTTTAATTTTTTTTGTTTGTTAGATTTTTATTTTTCCTTTTGTTTCAAAACCCATGAATGCCTTCTATTCTTAGGCTCACTGGCCTGCGACAGGTGCTCACCAATTTCATGTTCTACTTCACTATTTTGAAGTGTCGTAACATGCGGCTCAGATATGGGAAATTAAGGAGTCACCACCAATCTTTTTTATCTAAGTGCAATTGACCACCTATTAAATTTATTCTTTTTGATAGAGTCCTAAATTGATTTCAGGTCTATCAAAAAGAATGATAAACTGGTCTATGAATTTTTAGAGTTAAGTTCAGGAGTACGGTTATGCACGAGGAAGGATTAGCCCCCTTATGACTTCGATTTCACAAACAGTACCATTTAATCATATGTTACCCTATTATAGCCTAAACCATTGATTTTGTTCTTATGTTCCCCTAATTATTGTTTATGTACCTTATTCTTTAGTTTATGAGCAAATTAAAAAATCTTACTCCATTTTATAGCCAAGATAGAAAAAGTGTACCTTCTATTTTTAAAAGGAAGAGTGTGCAGTTGCCAACCACTTTACCACGAAAGGACCTTCTTGCTAGTCTTGTCATATCATTCCTAATTCTTGAAGTCATTTCTCGAAGATAGATATCAACAAGGAATTGTGTATCAATTCAAATTTGATTTCAGTTGTTCCATGCAATCCTTGAGAAATTATCCGTAAAAATGCTTGTCTCATTATTTAAAAAATTGCCCACAAAAACATTTTTTATGATTAAAGGTAGTTAAAGTTTGGAACAAAACTTAGTCAATTTAACATTTTACTCAGGTGTGGTACTTGAATCTCTTGAAAATGAATGATTATTGTTTTAAATGATTTTGGATAAGCTGGAAAGCAATTTGGTCTTTCAAATGGATTGGATGGTTTAACACATCAAGGTCTTCGTCAACAATAAATGTTTCACCATTTGATGGGGAAAGGAAGAAAATTTAAAGTTTCTTCGTCTAAGCTCACAAATGAATAGTGATTTAAAATCAAATTTTGCAAAAAAGATTCCTTTTAAATCACAATCAAATTTGACACTCTCTTAATCTCATGATGTGTGGCAAGATTATATATGTCAAGACCAATTATTAAAGGCTTAATATTACAGAAGTCTACTTTTGAAGGAGCTAGGTTCAAAATTCAATATGGATTTTTTTAATAGATCTTGAATTTTAAATGGTGCTTGAGAGTATTAAACACTTAAAACGTGTCTAATGTATTCTAGTTGCCTTGAAATGGTCTCTCTCTAGTGCTTCTTGTTATCGTCTCAGTTAGAATCATGAGTGGCTTCATAAGTTCATATTGACTTTTGGGTTTTCACCTTAAAGCTTTATTTTTTTTTCTTGTTTCAACTTTTTTTTTCATTGATTGTTCCATCATGCACTTGAAAAATTCAAACTTTGTCCAAAATGAATTGAGGGATTCAAAAAGGTAATTTTAGCAAAGAAAATAAATCAAGGTCTCCTTTTCTATATGATGATCTCTTTTTATAAGAAAGCTCTTGACTATAAGTATCCACACTTAATTAAAATAAACTTCTTCAAACACGTAATGTAGGCTATAGTTAAGGGTTCTGAAAAAAAGAGATACAAAGACCCAAAACATGTATTTAAAGGTAATTAAACTGAAGGTCATTTCTTATCATGTAAAGGACTATTTTAAGATATTTGTCCTTTTTCAAAGCATGCTTTTTCCATCATTTCTCTTCTATACTTTTTTTTTCTTCTTTTTTTTTATTTTTTTCATTACAATTTTCATTTTGATGGATTGAGCTCAAAATCTTTGACAACTCAAATTTGCATCTACCCCCATGATCTATAAGATGTTAATTTTTTGATTGGAATGTATCTTCTATTATCTAGGCTTTTAACAAAAATTTTCCTACATGATCGCTTCCCAATGTGGGAGGTGATCGTTGGTTGAGGTGCATTTTAGAGAAAATTCAATAGGCTCAAAAGGATAACAAATGAATAATTTCTCATTTGTGAAGGGAAAATGAAACATGGCCATTTATCCTCTCAATTATGGTTACTTATATTGAAGAGCAATCCTTAGAAAGGAAGAATTTAAGATCAAAAGTTGATATTTTTTTTTTTCCTCTTTTTGGCACCATTTGAGTATTTCAAGGGCATAATGTCATTGTTAACTTTTCTCGCCATTCTCTCACTTTCTTAATTCTTTTTTTTTGTTTTTATTTTTTTCTTCACAACTCAATCTTGAATCAGCCATTCTAAAATGAAAGGACTCATTGGGAATATTTTTCCTTAATCAGCCATTCAAATGAAGTCTCATGGGACAACTCTTAACAACAAAGATTTCTTAGAAACCTTTAGAGATTTAATATCATAATCTCTTATCAGGATCAATTCTTTATGTCAAGAAATACCTTTGCTAAATGAGAGAGGGAAATAGGCAATTTCCAAAGCCAAGGTGTCTTGGAGGTATTGGGTAATCTTGTTCTTTTGGTCATCATGCTCCATAATATGGGTGAAGAATAATTTTAGACAATGGGTTCAAGGTTCACATTTGGTATCCAAACTGAAGGAATTTGAGAGGTTTTCACATATTTGAGACTTTAGCATAGTCTTGGCATTTATTAACTTACCACATTTAGAGTCTTTATAAGAGTACTTGATTTGCTTTTTTTTTTTTAAAGAAAGAATTCTGCAAAACAATAAATTATAACATTGGTCATTGCCTAGACAAAGATCATCGTCTTTTGGTGTCACATGCTCAAGTTGATGAACTTTCAAAATTTTTCTTCCTTTCGGATTTAAGTGCTTGAATAGCCTTTATTTCAATGGTTTTGGTTTCCAAAGTGTTTGGAGAAATGGTTCAATAATGTTTGCAAGGACAGGTTTGTTCCAAACAATAACCATCAATTCTTCGAGATCATGTGCACACTTTATTGTCAAGAACCTTTTTCCCCTTCATGACTTTTTTCAATTAGTTTTTATGATCTTAGAAATAAGTTATAGAAAACCTTTTATTAAATCAATTGTATCACATAATTTTGGAAATTAAATATAAAACTTCAAAATTTTAATCCAATAAAAAGATTAATCTTTAATTACAAGTTCTGAAGTTTACATTCCTTAACAGAATCCTACTCATGTCATGCACATGAATACCAAATAAAAACTTCAAATCATCCATTTTTCTTGCAAGCAATTTGTTTGAGACTTGAAGCTTTTCTTCAACTTCCTAACAAGAGCTCAATTTATGACAAAGCCAATTTCCAACATTCCATAAGCTCAAAAGTCAAAGTGCCATCTTTGATGAGATTTTCAATTTTCTGGTTCAATTGCCTACACTTCTCCGTTGAGTGTCCAATTGCCCCCTTGTGATAGTCATATTTAGCATTAAGCTCATAATTCCTAGCCAATGGGTTTGGAATTGTCTTCATTGGCACATGACTAAGGTATTGATTCTCAATTAGCAGAGGCAAAAGATTAGAGATTGGCATTGGCAATTGGCGAGTGTTGGGTTTTGGAAATGATTAAGGTACAAGTGGAGGTGTGGTTGCTCTTAAGTAAAAAGTTTGTTGTGGAATTGGTTGATATGGATATAAATAATGGGAAATATGATTTAGAACGAGGTAGGAAGGTTGGTATATGGGATGAAGAAGACGGTATGGATTGATGCCCTATGACTATTGCCTTCCGGACGCAATGACCGATGCTTCCCTTTTTCTTTTCCTCGATACATTACAGTTTTTCATGCTACTGACACTATTCTCTCCAATTTTTCCTTTCTTAATTGTAGTCTCAATCATTTCTCCTGAAATCACTATGTTAGTAAAGTTCTTGGTAGCATTACCAATTAGCCTATCATAGTATGGTGGCTATAAAGTACCGAAAAACAACATTGTTGTTTCTTTTTCAATGAGAGGTGGTTAAACCTGTGCAACAACATTTCTTCTTCTTTGAACATAATCCTCAAAACTCTCAATGTCTCTTTTTTCCTTGTTTTACAAAGAGAGCCTATCCGGGGCCATGTCCGTGACATGTTTGTATTGGACTAAGAATGCTTCGCAAGATCTTTTCAAGAACTAATGTGATTCATATCCAATTGAACATACCATTTGGTTGTGGACTTGGTTAGGTTATTTTGGAAACAATGAATCAAGAGTTTATCATCATGTGCATGTGCAACTATCTTTTGACAATACATAGTGATATGGGCCTTTGGGCATTTGGTTCCATCATATTTCTCAAAATTTGGTGCTTTGAACTTAGGTGGGATAATCACATTAAGTACCAAACATAAGTCTACTACATCAATAAAACCATAGATGTCCATCCCTTCAATGGCTTCACGGCCTTCATCCAAAAAGTCATGCTTTTGTTGCATTCTTAATTTTTCCCTTGGCTCAGACGAGTCTACTTTCAATTTTTCTTACTTTTTAGGGTTAGCTAAATCAAGAATAGGAATTAGGTAAAAGAGATTTGCCCCTGGAATTGACATAGTTTGCTTTTGCACTAGTAGTTGGCTTTGTCTTCATGAACCTAATGATCCTTTGAAAGACCTTTCCCCTTTACTAGTAATCATTATCTCCATTAACTTTTTTTCAATTGTTCCTTTATCTCTTCTCAACATTTCTCGATCTTATCCATCCATTTTGACTGCTCCTTTTCCATGATTCTAACTTGAGTCCATGTATCACACAAATAGTAAATGGACTTCTTTAAGCTTTTATCTTTTCACAAGATGGAAACAAATTATATTGAGTGATAAATTATATCTTACTGAAGGTTTTTCTAAATATATTCCTTCTTCATAAAAAAACTTGGAAAAAGACCTTTTATCCTATGGAATCAACAACATTGTTGCCTCTCCTTTCATTGAATGTAGAAAGGTCAAATAATGCTACGTATCAAAAGGTGAATAAGTGATGAACGCATATGTGTCAAAATCAATGGATGCTTAAAGGCATAACAAAATGATTAACAATATTTATGAGTCAATGGATGATGAATGATATGGGGCACTTTTTATGCACGATGAGATTACAACAAAATCTAAGTTGTGTAACACATTTATTTTTTCAAACCAACTTTTTTCCCATTCATTTTTCCTTTTGAAAAATCCCCTTTGTTATTATGAAACAAAATTTAGAATATGCTTAAACAAAATCTAAAAAGTCAATCATTGATACATTCGATCCAATCCGTGACAAGTCTTTGCATCATTCAAGGAACATATTCATTTTTTGATAATTGTTCACAAACATAAATCCGTTTTCACAAACTTTAAAAGAAGTTAAAAACCGCTATGTCTAAAATATTGAATGTTCTAAAGTCTTAAAAACTTTTACTCAAAAGGGAAAAAGTCCTATAAAGCCCACTCTTTTGTCACCTAACACCTAATTGGACATCCTATCACGATACTTGACTATCTTCGCTGGATCAAACCACTTTGCATCTATCAATGTTTGCACCTTATGTTTGAAAGCGGTACAATCTTCAATGGAATGTAACTCTACCATGATAATCGTATCTTGCATTTGGGTTGTACCACTTTGGATATGTAGGTTTCAAGGGTTCTATTGGCATAACAGCAGTGAGATGATCCTAAACCAATTGGTGAAAAAGAAATTGGAATGAGATCCAACTATTTACCTAGTTTCTTTTTGGATTGTTTTTGGATGACACCTCGGCTAGGAGTAAGGGTGGTTGATGATGGTGTGAACAATTGGGCTCGAGGAGCTTGTTGAAAAAGTGGTCGAAAGGTGCTTAGGCAAAAGAACAAACTTGGACACAAACTAGTGTCCATTGGTTGAAAAGTTTGTCAAAAAGTGGTAGGTTGGAGGTATGTGCTCAGTGGCAAATCACTATTTGAAGGTTATGTTAGGCTTAAAGATCCCATCTTGGATATGGAGCTCTTCAATTCAATCATTTGCGTATTCAGCTCATTCATCCCTTTCATACCTTTTTCCAAACCTTGATCTTTACTTAGGTCACTGAGGAAGATATTGGAGCTATTAAGGACAAATTGACTTTCATTCAATGGTTGCTTAAACCATTGATTTTATTTTTATGTTTTTCTAATTATTGTTTATGTACTTTATTCGTTATTTTATTAGCAAATTAGAACATCTTATTTGGTTTTATGGGTGTGACGTTCATGTGACAAAATTATGAAATGCATGGCATAAAAATTCAAATAATGTCAAACGAAAACCTTTTATTGAAAATATTTCTCCAAATCTGCCCATCATACTGGTAGGTTCCAGAGATATTCTCTCACCTAGGGAATTGCCCGAGAAACTTGCCTTAGCAAGTTTAATGAATAGATCTTATCATGGGGTAATCATTTGCATTTGAAAATAATATTTTTCATGAATGCACACCTTAATACAAGCAATAGCCTTTTATTAAAGACGTTCTCTTAGTCATCCCATCATACTAATGGGACTCGAAGATATCCTTTCACCTAGGAAATTTTCTGATGGATCTCACTTTCGCAATCACAATCGAAAAATCCCATCATCGGGGCTTTAACTCGTGCATGTAATGTCTACAGGTCATGACATTTGAATGCGATGATAATGCATGACGTACTACCAATTCTTATATCCACTACTGATCTTTCTCTATATTCATTATTATTATAATCTTACTATCTTTAAAAATTTTCTTATCATTATTTATTTAATATCTTGAAAATCTTTATTTTACATAATCCTATCTTTTAAAACTACATATTTTATCTATTCCCTCTTGTATTTATTATTTATATTTTCATTATTTTTTATTTCCTTTGTTTTTATGTTTTGTTTGGTTAGTAATTAGGTTAATAGTTTTTTCATTTACCTAGAATTACAAATATAGGGATTCAAAATTAAGACCCTCTCATCGTACTGGTGGGATCTTAATCGAAATCTTTTACTTAGAAAAGTTCATTCAGAATTACGACTTCTCGTGTTCTCAATACGACTTCTTGTGTTCCTAATGAATATTCCATCATCTGTGCAATAATGTACTATTCCTATAATTATTAATATTAGAGTATTTTTAGACCAGACTTATATACTTTCCTAACTATTAATGTTGATCCTAAATATACATTTTATTATTATTATTTTTAGTACTTGGCTATAAATGTCTGCTTTTTTCCTACATCTATTTTTTTATAATCAAATACTCCACCCCATTATTATATACATGTATATTTTACTTAATCTACCTTTATGTGAATAAATACCTTTTCTAATTTTTTAGTATATTTTATCTTTTATGACCAAATAAATTTTATTTTTGCTTGCTTATTTAACCTATTTTCTTGTGATTAAATATATTTTTAAATATATTTTTTTCTACTTAGCCTATCCTTTCTTAAAACTAAATATTTCATTATTTGTTATATTTTTCATCTATCTAAATGCATTTCTCTACAAGTAAGCATTTTCCTATTCTTTCTTATTTAAATTATTTTCTTTTAGTACTAAATTGTTATTTATTTTTTTATAACTTTCTACTTAAACTTATTACCATCTATTTTCTTTTTATATATTTTACCTATCTAAACCTAAACATTTATTCATTGTCTATTTGTAATTTTTTGTTTTTTTTTCCATTTGAAATTCCTAACATAATATCATATAATTTTTCTATGTATTCTCTTTATTTTCTATATATGTACCTATATTCTATCTAACTAAATCTATTCTTTTATTATCAAATACTTATCTTTATCTCTATTTATAGTTTTGTGCTTTTATATTTATTATTATTTTCTTTAATCTTTTTCTACTCTAAAACGTTATATAAATTTTTTTATAATATTTTTCCATCCTATTTAGATTAATCACATATTTATAACAACAAATTTCTACCTAAATAAAATAAATCAGCCCAATAAACTCAACCCAACAGTTTTACTAATGGATCAAAGAGAAGATTGTACCTTTCTTGGGCTAATATTTACCCAAGACAACCAGTGAAAAAGAAAGCGGGCTTACTGCACCAGCCCACCGAATCTCTTTCAAAACGCACCGTCTGGTGCTTCAAAGGCCATTTCAAACGACGCCGTTTAGGCTCAAACTTACTCTTCCTTCCCTTCCCAAAACGACACCATTTAGTAATCACTAGACCTAGGTAAAAACTCTCTTTTATCCCTCGTCTCTCATTTTCCGTTGTCACTCTCTCCCTCTGCTCGAGAGCACTGTTCTGTCTCTCGACCCAAAATCTCTCCTTTCTCTCTCGAATGAAACCTTAGCCTTTCAAACTTTCAAACCCTCTCAAAACCGATCGGTAGCGTTCTCTTATTATTCTCTTTACAGCTTCTCGAATACCCCAAATAATAACCAAAATTCTTCCACCCTGTGAGGAAAAGAAAGAACCCAAAGAAAAACCCTTGTTGTTACCTATTTTCTTTTTTTTTTCCATTGTTTTTGCTTTATAATTTTTGGCTGTTGATTGTGGTTTTCAACTGCTAGTAAAGGGATTCTAGGGTTTTTAGTTGCTAAGTTATTAAAAAAAAATGTTTTGGTTGTTTGGTTTTTCTGGCTGTTATGTTTCTAGGATTCCTCAAGAGAGTTTCTAAGGCTTTTGGTGGCTGCTACTAGGGAATTTTTTCTAGGGTTTTTGTTGAAATCCGGCCTCCCATGAATTGAGAAAATGGCAGCTATAATGCTAGGGATGCAGCCACCTATTATCTCCAGCATCGTAAGGCTATTGCCAGACATAAATTTTTCGCGTCAGATATAGCAAGAGTGTCCTTGGCAGAATGTTAGTCTTTTTCCTTTTTTTTTGCTTTATTTTATTTTTGTACTTTATGCTTGTAATTTAATAAGTTTTAATCCTTGATTATTACTTTTAATTTTGTTTAATTTGTTTGATGTGGAATTCTAGTTTCAATACTAGGTCTTAATTATTGCTTTAAATCTGGTTTAGTTTGTTTGATCTGAAATTCTTGTTTCAATATTGGGTCTGTTTCAAAACTATGAAAGAAATGGAAAGCACATTTTCAATTTTAGAGCGTAATAATAACCCACAAAACCGATAAATGTAATTAAGAAATAAAATAAAGTAAAATTATGGTAACAAATAAAGCTATGGCAATAAGTATAGAAATTAAAAATTAAGAAATTAAAGGTAGTGTCTACATGAAGCTCTTAACGGTTTGGGGTAATGTAAGATTGTACAGTCAAAAGATGTAATGTGATTGTAATTTAAAATCAATACAATCACCTTACATTACACTCTATAATGTTTTTAAAAATATTTTTACTTTTTAATTTTATTATTTTATTAAAAATAATTATATAAGTAAAACAAATTAAAATAAAAAATATTAAAATAAATTATATAATATA
>NW_018397260.1:3422599-3427566 GCF_002168275.2 Theobroma umbraticum | reverse complement strand
AAAAAATATAAATATATTAAACTTGTATTTTAATAATTAGGGATAATTTTAAAAATTAACATTACATTTTCAGCAAAGTACTTATAAACCAAACGGTGTAATGTTATATTCTCTGCATTTTAATCATTATTTTACTTGTATACTAAACACTGTAATATTATATTTCCTACAATCATATTACTTACAATCACATTACTTGTAATTAAATTATATTGTAAAATATCAAACGTTACCTTAAAGTTGTTGTGTTTGGACCGATGCTAAACTGGACTTAAAGAATTGAACTGGTGAAATATTGACTTGAACTAGACTTAAGAGTTCGGTCCTGGTGGAGAGAGCACCTATAGTTGAGGTGGTGAAAATGTTGGACTAGCATGTTTCAAAGTTCATCATGTCGAAAGGGAAAGAGATTAGAGAAGAAAATGAAAAATATGATTTGTACCAAGAAATAGACAAACGATGACGTTGAAACGTGAAGGTCGACAGAATAAAAGTTTTCCTTGCTAATTTTGTGCCTTTTTTACATATATTTTTATTCTAAAGACATGATAGAAAAACCAAAATTAATAACAAAATTTTCTTACCTGATTTCCTTAAAGTCTCGTCTGATTTACTTGTTCCTGAATTCTATATAGTTTACCTTTTGCAAGAGAAACCGATGCCACTGGCCTGAGCTTAAAGACAAAGAGAATGTAAGATAAGGGGAATGTTTCTTCGTATTGCAGAGAAATACAAATAAGCAGCGGATTAATTATGGACTTGGGATTTGTAGAGACCTCCCCGAGAGGAACGGGCGGCCTCTTCTTGTTTGTGACTGCAATTATTAGGCCCAACTGCTATTGGCTCAGAAAAAACTATTTACTTATTAAATTTTATTAATTTATTGATTTTGATCTTAAAATTTAATTTAATTTGATTGTTTTAATAAGGAAGCTGATGAGCTTTAAAATTAAAAAGCTTATCTAAAGTTTGTCCTTTTTGGTGTTGGTGGGGGTAGAAGAAATCTAAGTGGAAAATAAGTTTAAATAGTACTACATATTAAGACTAGCTAGGAGCAATTGTAAGCAAAACCGAGATATTGAATATAAACAGTGGCTTGACGTAATTGGAGGCTTTCTGCATATATTTATAACTTCAAATATCAGTCGTTTTATATGCATTTTGTTTTTCCGGAATGGACTTTTTATGTACAGTTAATTAAGAATGGGAAAATACTGTAAAATGAGGACAAAGACGTTTATATCACACATTAAACATAATCCTATGGTAATCACCTACGCTACTTTGACCAATTAATAATGACAGACAGACAATCCACATAGATTGCTAGCAATTTTTAATCCCTAAATGCAAAACTTGATCAAATTGTTTTCACTGCAGAAAGAATTAAACTCGTGATCATTCCTACAAATAAAATACAGCCGACGCTGTTGAATTGAATGCCGAAATGAGAGCGCAACTGCATTCATCACGATTCTGAACTCATCCAGGATACCAAAGTTCAAGCGTTTTCCACGCCTTTGGAATAATCAGAATTTGATGCATGCTAACATGCAAACAAGTCTTCACCTATCAAGACAAGAGCATGTGATCACCAGCAACTTTTATAATACTTCAAGACATTTAGATTTCTTTCCATATATTTAAGTTTTTTTTACATGTTAATTACTTTATTTGCACAAGTAAATTAGTTTTTAGGAGATTTATTTTTATATCATTTACTTTACTTACATTTTAAAGAAGTTTAAGATTAAATTACTTCTTTATTTAATTTATTTGTATTATAAGTAAGCTTAAGATGGATTATTTCTATAAATAGTTTCTTTATGTTTTATTATAAAATTGAATAGGGTTTTCCCTTATTCCATTATTTATAAACATTGTAAAATTGAGCAGAGTTTTTTTTTTTACTCTATTCTTATGAGACATTTTATTTTTCAAATTGTTTTATGATATTGATGCCTAATGGTGTATAATTCAAATTGGTAATACCATTAGTCAATATTTTAAAAAAATTAAACTTAATACTATGTTAATATTTTAAGATATAAATATTCTTTATATTATTTTTTAAATTTAAGCATATTTTCTTTTTAAAAAAAATTGCTCATCTTTCTTTCAAGAAGCTTAATCAACAAAAAAAACAAAAAAAAAACCCTAAAAAATTTTGATTTAAAAGCTTGGAAATTTGAAATTGTATCTACCTAGAAAACCGTAAACTTTTTTCATAAGGTAAAGCCTATTGTAATCATACTCTTTATTTTTCCAACAGTTTGATAATTTTTTTTCATTGAAAAATATGTATTAAAAGTAAATTTTTTGTTTAATAATGGATATTTCAAATTTGATAGTATTGGGTCAAGAGATTAATTTCTTACTCATGATTACTATTTATCCAAAATTTGTTTTTTGAGATTCAAGTTTAGGGTGATGCAAAAATATTTTGACTTGATTATTATATATAAAAAGTTTTAAGTTTTTTTTCTTCTCTATTAAATATTGAATTTTATTAAGTATTAAAGTGAGATAAATTACTGCATTAAGAAATCTCGTTCTAGAATTTTATTAAATTTTAATTTTTTTTTCTTCTCTGTCAAATATTGAATTTTATTAAATATCTAAGTAAACTTAATTAAGTTTTGAATTTTAAGATATTCTTTGTAAAAGATTATTCACACACATGCCGAAAGTCCATTCGAAAAATAAGTTTTCATTTGAATTGATGCATGATTTTAAGGATTAGCTGTATTTTACCTTAAGCTGGAATTGGGATAACTTTTGAGAAAAAAATTGAGAAATCATGATTTGATACTGCTATCTCTTCAAGTATTTTTATGTTCAGCTTTCTTTTTGTTATTTTCTCTTGCTTGAGGACTACAAAATCTTAAATTTGAGAGTGTGATAATTCTATTTTATAGAATTATTTTATTCCAATTTTGTTATTAAATAGTAGCTAAGTCCTTAATTTTCAATTATAATTTAATTATTTTTAGTTGTTTTTATAATTAGTTTTTTTTTAAGTGAGTTATTTTAATTTTATGTTTATTTCCTTCAATTTGGTTATTATTTATTTATTTTTATATTTTTGTAGGAATAAGAGAATTGGACTTAATTTTGGAAAGTAAGGTGTTTGCAAGACTTAAAAGTCTGCTTGCATATGTTTTCATATTTTGCCCATAACTCTTGTTACAGAACTCCAAATGATACCATTCTTAGACCACTAGAAAGCTAGGAGACTGAGCTATAACTTTTATGAAGATCAGTTTGCCTAGTTCTACATCGAGGATAGAAAAAATTGTATTGAAAGATGGTTGGATGTACTATTATGGGAATGACAATTTTAAGGTTGACAATTGATATTTTGACCTTTCATTACACTTTTAAGCCCAATTAAATTAGTAGGTTAACTTAGAAAATTATAGATTAAGTTTGTTAGTATAAATATGATATTTTTAAGAGACATTAGAGGATAGAACCTTTAGAGATTCAAGAGGTTGAAAGTTGAGGCAGAAACTCGAGAAATAAACTACAATTAATCATTTTATTTTCTTCCTTAACTTTTATTTTTCTTGTTACTCTAAAAAGTTGAAATTTATATAATGTTATTTGTCTTTACAATTATGGATAGCTAAAATTTTTTTTCTAGGATTGTAATTGAACTCTTATGTAATCTAAATTTTTAATTTCTTTCTTACTTATCCTTAATGGGATTTGAATTATTTATTCCAATTTATTTTTAATACTTTTAATTACCTGACCACCACTTAAATTAATTTAAGAACCTAAACAAACGTGAGAAAGGGAGTACGATGTAGACTAAAATTGAAAATGCATATGATCATATTAATTGATTTGCGTATATAATAGGGATATATTTATGGGTCATATGTAGCCAGATTAAAGTCTATTAATGAATCTATTTTAATTTCAATTCGCATAGGGATATAGTGTTTTGGTTAAAATAGATATTTTTATAAAATAAGTTGGGAGACCTTTATAAATAATTGAGGACTCTAGGTTAGCAATTCAACCCATTGAAATAAGTTAAGGAAGAAAGGTAAGAGTTAGATGAAGTGTGTGGGATATTGTAATCTTAGACTTGTTTGAATTGCTTTTTACCCAATTATCTTGTTGCTTCAATTTTTAATTAAATTAGTTTTAGTTCACTAATTTTTAGTTTAATTAGAATTCAAATTTTAATTATTTAAATAAAACTCAATTATTCTAATTTTAGTATTTAGTAATTTTTCTAGATCAATTTTTAATGGGATCGATACTCTATTTCTTTATATACTATCTATTCAATATGTATATTTGTATAGTAAAAACATCATTTTAAAATAAAAGGGATCAAAGTGTCATTTTGAAATATTTTAGTAGGCCTTTGAATTTTACTCTAATATAGAGAAATAATATAAATAGTTATCTACCTGATTAATAAAAAATTTTACACTTGTTGCAATACGCCACCTCTTTACTAATTAAAGGAGATGTAGGGATGCCTTTACTTATAAAGAGCTGGCGTAGGAAAATCATTTATCATTTTAGTATAAATTAAATTATATATGCCATCAACCCAATGACTATCGTATTTTATCACAAGTCGCACAATTGACACGTCACTGAAATAAAAAAAAAAGTGTCAAAATCAATTTACGCATTACATTGCTACATGCCATATTTTAAAATTTTTGCCACATGCTCTGTTGAAAACATGTTGTTCTCACGTCATGTTCAAAAAAAAGATGTTACACACATGTGCAAAATAATTTTCCTACACATCATGTTCAAAAATAGTATGCGACAAGCCATTTTAAGAAAACATTTTCTACACACCATGTTCAAAAAAAATTTCTACATGCCATGTTCAAACGTTTTGCTACATCCCAGGTTTACAACACACCATGTATAGACAAATTTTACAATACTCCATGTAGAAAAACATGTTGTTACATGCCATTACATGT
>NW_018397260.1:3421801-3422586 GCF_002168275.2 Theobroma umbraticum | reverse complement strand
TACATGCCATGTGCATTAGAGTTGTTACATACAGGCATGGCTTGTAACAACTCTGATCAATGTTCTAATTTATAGACAAGGTTTAAGAAATGAATGGAGTGAGTTTTCCATCAACTTTGTGGTTATGTGAAAAGCAATAAACCCAATAATATATATAGAGTCCAATGCTGCCTCAGAATTCATTAGGGGCCTCACTTTCCTCCATTTGTGCAAGCTCTCTCTCTCTCTGATGGCTGACACTAACATAGCTTCAGTGCTCACGCAATCTCGTGTTCCGAACAACGGGACTAGCTCCGTCCCTCCAAAGGCATGTGGAGTCATTTCCAATGACTCACTTTTAGGTGTAGATGATGCAATTCCCATTATTGACTACTCCATGCTTAATTCTGATGATCATGATCAACGTTCCCAAGCCATTAAAAACCTTGGCAAAACCTGCGTCGAATATGGCTTCTTTGCTGTAAGAATCGCTTTCTCTTTACTTTTAGATGATATAATATGTCACATGGTCTCAAATCCCTCCACAGCAGCACCCTTGTATCTCACCAACCAGACCTTAATTATCTGTCTGTTTTCAATTTTTATACATATAACATTTATTCCAGATATATAATCATTGCTTCCGTTAATTCATTTTGTTATTTTCAAACTTTGCATGGTTTGCAGGTATATTAATCTGAGCCTCGTATATATATTGTTATGCAGGTAATGAATCACGCGATACCAGAGAGTCTGATTAATGGTACGATGGAGGCGCTTATGAGGTTTTTTGATCTAGATGAAGA
>NW_018397260.1:3421705-3421791 GCF_002168275.2 Theobroma umbraticum | reverse complement strand
AAGTATCAAACCAACAATTATACTAATAAGAAAAGGTGGGGAAGAGGGGATGTCCACCATGTTAGCAGGGAGTATTTCAAGATTGC
>NW_018397260.1:3414397-3421605 GCF_002168275.2 Theobroma umbraticum | reverse complement strand
GCTGAATTACACAAAAAGAAGTAAAAAGAAAGAGACAATGGGAAAATTAGCCCAGCATGGGCGGACAAACCAAGGTTGCCCACACTTGTTATTCTTCATGCATAAAACAAGGGAAAGGTATCTCCATGATTTTCATTCTTCATTCTAAAGGAAGGACAAAAAAAAGAAAGGGTCCATTTCCTTTTTAATGCTATGTCCAACAGCTCAGCTAAGAAGAAAGACAATTCCTTGCCTAAAAATTTGACAAACCCCAACCTTAAAAAAAATTATTAACCTTCCAAGAAAGCCTCGAGTTGTCTCTTTTTCCACATTCAAGCTATAGAATGTATTTTCAACTTGGATGGTGAATGGTAAGTGAGATTTAAAGAAGACAGCTTTATTGAGTTGCTAGCTTCAATTTAACCAATTTAAAAATTTTTGTTTCTGTGCTTGCAGCTCATTTATGCTATGAAAGCTAAGAGTCTTGGTTGGTTGATTAATTTCAGTTGTTCAATGAACACACGGTTCAATGAAGCATGTCACTTTTCTATACAAGCAATCAATTGAATGGAGTTCCAATTTATAGACGAGAGTAAAGACAAAGTAGTAAACTTGTCCACTAAGACGTGTTCATGTGGGGAGTTCTAGACCAATCTATTTCCCTGAAACCATGCCATGATGGCAATAAGGTACGAATATCCATGTTTCTTCTTTTCTTTGTAGTGAATTGAACTTTTACATGGTTTCCTCATCTGTGAGTTCATTACCTTTACAGTAAGTGCAAACGTGCAACTATTGAAGTTTACTCAGACTATTACAAGACATGGTCATGGAGGAAGGGTTATGCTTTTTCCATTCACTCGATTAGGCATTCCAGTGACTGGAAAATCTCCCCTGATGTGAAACAAATTGTCGTTTTGCCACCACATTGATGAGGTCAAGTGAGAAAACCTAGGAAGAAAAGGATTCCATTGGTTGGGGAAGGCTGTCGATAATGGATTAGACAAAAGCTAAATGATTTTGGCATGTCCATGCATAAAGTTCCATGCATAATGTTCTTATCGAGCAGAATAGCTAAATTTCAATGACTAACATGATTGTTTCAGTGCAACAAACATTTGCTTTCTCTATGCTTTTCAGTTTTCACATTTGCCATAGAAATTATAGTACACTTATTGTCTTCTTGATTTATCAATATATTGTCTTCAATATCTTTCAAATTTGAGCCCATCTATTGATATCCATAAACATCTATCCATAGATTCAGTTTAAGACCTATTTTTGAAATCCTCAGGTGACTATCTATTGATAGATGTGTAGCATCTATGGATAAATGCAAGGCATGGTCCTCTTCAATCATTTTCAGGTGTCAATCTATCGATAGATACCATGTATGTATAGATAGATTTAAGTCAATATCCTTTAATATGGTTCCTAGTTGGCTATTTATCAATAGATGTCACACATCTATTGATAGATGCATGGCACGGTCCTTTGCAATCATTTTCAAGTGCCTATTTATCTATAGATACTGTGTATGTACCGATTAATTCAAGTCAATGTCCTTTAATGTGGTTCCTGGTTGGCTATCTATCGATAGATGTGCAGCATCTAACTTTGCATTTGCCAAACTTAGATTTGTGGAGATCTAGTACAAATTTTAACTCATTCTCCCACTTTCAATCATAGATGCACTGCGTCTATAGATAGATAACTAACTGGGAACCATATTAAAAGATTTTGACTTGAATTTATTGATAGATACATTATATCTATCGATGGATAGGCACCCAAAAAAGATAGAAGAGGACCATGACATGCATCTATTGATAGATTCACAAAATTGTTGATAGATAGCCACACGAGGATTTAAAAATGGGTCTTGAATTGAATCTATCGATAAATGCTTACATCTATCGATAGATGGCCTTGAATTTGAATGATATTTAATACAATCTATTGATAGATCAAGAAGACAATAGGTGAATTGTAATTTTTGTGGCAAATGTTGAAACTTAAAAGCACAAAGAAGGTAGATGTTTGTTGTGCTAAGACAATCATGTCAATCATTGAAATTCAACTACTCTACTTGAAACTCAACGCCCGCATTTTCTCTTTCACATGTCTCTCAACTACAATAAATTTTTTATGTGTTTTTTTGTTTTCTCAGTACAAAAGCAGATATTATATATAATTGCGAACATTTTCTGATAAAGTGTGGAAATTTGTGCACCACAAATGATTGTGAATATTTTCTGGATTTCAATACAACTAACATGATTGTGTAAACTTTCTTTAACTAATCAAAACATAAACTTAACCAATTAAAACAAAAAAATAAAGAAAAATTTTACATAATGTATCATCAAAAACATATTCAATTCAAGTTCATTAACAATGATCAAAATATCATAACAAAAGTATTTCAGCTCCACTAATTGATCAGCATAGAAAATCATGGTATATGTGATACACTTCATTCTAAGGAGCCACTGTCTTTATCTATGAGATCCCATATGTTCTCAAAGTTTGTCATTTGCATTGGACAACTATTTATGTATACCTAGGTTGTCTACAAGGTGAACATGTTTTTGGTCATCATCATTGTTAAGGCATTCACTGACTTGAAGATGGTGTCAAATTTGTCGATGGAACTACAAATGGTGTTGGGTAATTTCATCTATTATAACCATAGCTCTTGCATTGTGAACATCTCCGTTGTCGACTACCTTCCTTAGCCAATGTTATCCTTTTCCTCTTAGGTCTTCTTGTTTGACCTCACCAAGTTGGTAGCAAAACGATAGTTTATTTCACATCAAGGGGGATTTACTAGTCACTGGGATGCCCAACTAGGTGAATGGCAACAACATAACCTTCTTTCTAAGACCAAGTCGTGTAATAGTTTCAGCAGAATTCAATGGCTGCATGTTTTTATTTATTGCGAAGACAATGAACTCATGGTTAATACACCATGTAAAAGTTCAATTTATTACAAAGAAAAGAAGAAACAAGGATATTCATAGCTTATTGCCCCCACGGCATGGTTGTAAAGGAGTAAATCAATGTGGAACTCCTAAGATAAACACATCTTAGTGGACAGGCTTACTACTTTGTCCTTACTCCTGTCTATAACTCAAAACTTCACTGGATCGATTGCTTATGCGGAAAAGTAAATCAATGTTGAACCATGTGTTCAATAGATCAGCAGCCCAAGGGTTGTGGGGCATGGTCAAATTGAGGGCCTCATTGTGCTGTTCATCGAACCAACGTTAGAACATGCCTTTAATGGACTTGATCAAGATGGTGATTGGCATTTTTCTTACCTTCCTCAGACATGAGTTAATACAGTCCGTAATGTTCGATGTCATAAGATTTTATGCCTTATTGGTGACCATGCAAATGCCCATCTTTCATGGTGCAATTTCATAAAGTGGTTGTAAGTATCCTTGCAAATCTATTTCAGCTAATTCATATGTCTGTTGAAATTGGCTACCTTGTAGTAATTGACTGCAAAGATGAAAATACTATAATGTCTTTGCACTTGAACCTATTTTTTATGTTTTTTCCCAAGTGGTAATTGCAAATACTATGGTATAGGTTGTGGTACATTTTTCCCATTGCATTCTTCATGTCAAAATGTTGATTAGAAATGAACATTGCATTTTTAAGACAACCAATCGCACGATGCAATTAGGTAGGAAACCAAGACCATGACTCTTCATCCTTAACGAAGCCAATGCCAAATGTAATCGGCTATATCTCTTCATTCACATCATTGCAGACAACAACAAATAGAATACCCTTGAATCTGCTTTTTAGATGTGTGGCTTCGATAGCAACTATAGGCCGCATTACAACCTTGAGACCCCAAATACATGCCCTGTACGCCCAGAAATAATATTTGAATTGTTATGCCTGAATGGTAGCCACAAATATGACTATACCAAGATATCCGTATTTCATCATATGGAAATACAAAAGTAAGAGTTGGAATTACTTTTTCAGGGGACCAAAAACAAGACTCTCAGCATACTTTTTCACTTGCCAAGCCTTACCATACATTACAATCCCCATTTGTGATTTATCTCTTTCATTATTTCTTGAGGTTTCAATGCTATTACATTTATTTCTTTGTAGCCTAAGAGACATAAGTTCACCAATTAACCTTGCACTCATTGTTTGGTACCCATCTTGCAAATCATGAACAATACATGTGTGTACCTTATGGAACATATGAAGTTGCTAAAAATCTCGGTTAGGCAACTTTGTTACACATATAAAGAACTAGCATGCCATGTCCTTACAAGGAACCTTAAAACGAATGTGACATGACTTTTTAACTCTAATCTCTGAATGCTTTTTTAGTGCCAATATGTTCAAACTCGTTTCAATTCAGCCTCGGAGAGAAACACTTTTTCTCGGTATAAGTGATCATCGCTTGATCTGGACTCCTATCGTTCAGAAAGGAGGAAGGGTTTTGCTTTGGCATGTTGAACATAATGTTAGTAAGGGACTATGGTCAGAACCATCTCTATTTAAATGCTGAATACTGGTATGGAGAAATAATCTACCCACTGATGATTATAAACCATTTTGTCCAAATGTTGAAACATATAAGAGTTAATCTATGTAAAAGGATTTCTTTTTAATTTTGTACGCTAAAGGTGAAATTTGAATTAATTGATTCCAAGAATAATATCACCATCGTTATTCTTTTATTTCCCCCTTTCACTTAATTTATTCTTTTAAACTAGCTATAGTAGTGAGAATTAGGGTTGTTTCATCCTATTGCTTTTTGATGATTCTTTTGTCTGTTGTTTCTTTTGGTTTCATCCTGATGGATTTAAAGCATCTTCAGCAATGGTTTTGCCTTGGTGTAGATGATCCCAGGTTTAGGTCATTCATGGTACTATGTTGTGAATTTGTAAGAGTTGTTTTTAAGTTTTTGGTCCTTTTTTGAAGTCTTATGAGTTGTGGTTTTTAATTGTACAGATTTTGAGGTGGTTGATTTTTTGTTACTATTTCTTTTTTGATCTCATGGTTGTCTTTCTAGTTGGGTGGTTATTTGGGTGGATATCTAGGTCACTTATTTAGTAAATGCTTGTTCATTCTTTTTTGTTGATTTCTTGTTGTGTGATGAGTTTTCTTTGTTTAGGTAAACACTTGTTGCAAAATCTTGTCTTTTGGCTAAAAACAGTCAAAATTATAAGAAGGATTATTTCCAAAAATATCTTATTTTTGAAGACTAAAAAATTTTTTATCCTTTTACGAAACTATTTTATTCTACCAATTTCTAGCACCTTCATAATAATACTTGTCCTTCAATCATCACACATTTTTGATACTATGCGAAGAAATCAAATCTCTATTGGCACCTCCTACTGGTTATCCAAGTATTGAACTAGGAAAGTTTTATTCATTAATTATTCAATTTTTCACTCTTCCAGCTTCTAGCACCTTTATAATAGTACACATGCATGCTTCATTCTTTGCACAATTTTAATATTGTGCGAAGAAATCCAATCCCTATTGATACATCCTACTGCTTATCCAAGTATTGAACTAAGAAAGTTTTATTTATTAATTATTCAATATTTTATCCTGCCAGCATCTAGCATCTTCATAATAATACACATGCTTCATTCTTCACACATTTTTAATATTGTGCATAGAAATCCAATCCCTATTGACACGTCATACTAGTTATCCAAGTAATGAATTGAGAAAGTTTTATTCATTAATTATTCAATTTTTTTTACATATATGATAAAGTTTAAAAGAAAATAATAACTATTACGTCACGTCTAGATTAATTAACTATTATTTTATCTTGAAATTAAAAAAAATACGATCCCTACATGAAGATCATGTACCAACTAATAAACCAAACACTCGAGTGCAATTAATTATTTAATTCACTACAGCTTCTTATTTCTCGATACACTTTAATTATTATGAAAGCATGAATAGGACTCGCTTTAGAGGCAATTATGACTTAAAGTCGAATCTGTTTGAGGCATGACTTTCCCTCGATGATGTGGTGCTGGTTAGCTTCTAAGTATTCTTCGTAGGACAAGCCACGGTATATTGGGGGATGATCATCACCTACAAATTTAGGTGCAAGGCTCACGAATGCCTCTAGTGATGGTCCCATAAATAAAGGAAAAGTCACCCTTCTTATTTCATTGTTGACAATCACGCGATGTATAGTGCTCTTACATTTACCATTTGTTAAAACCTGTCACAACATTAAGGAAAACCATGATTTAATTTAACAAGAGGGAAACATTAGAAAAAAAGAACGAATTTGGAAGGAAAAGAAGATAACAAGGAAATTAGAATGGACCTTAAGATGATCAGTGATATTAATGCTAATCTAGTTAGGATTAAGATTTCCATTGAGCCATTTCCTTTTGTGCTTTATTTGTAGACCCCCACTCTCGTTTTGCATAAGAAAGATTAGGAGACCAAGATCATTATGAAGGAATTGTCCAATTATGTTTAGAGCAGAAACACATGGTGGATAGTCATTTGCAGTGAAGAAGTCATAGCCGGACTGCAAATTCATTGCGTTTTGTATATAATATTCTTCAACTCCCAAAGACATTGAAATCCCACTTAGTAAATTAATCCCTACTTCTCTCAATCTTTTACTATACTCTTGCAAAATCTCTCTGTCAACATATAGAATCAGCATGAACAAATAAATTAATATATAAATCAATTGCTTTGTAAAGAGGTACATTACTTAAAATTGAAGTTAAATATATAATACTTTACTTGAGTTGTTAGACATCAATTATTTCTCTATTAAAGGATCAGAGTGTAAATCTCTCATTTAATATAGCTTTCTCCTAAATCAGCACTACCCAGTCCATCCTCAATTCGGTTAAGGCCACATGTGGGAAGTGGGATTCTTTAGTAAACGATACTAATAAGCATATTCCTCTCCTTTCCCTCTTTCATCTTACTCTCTGATCATTGTATTTCTATCCTTCTTTTTAATTTATTAACCATACTAGATTGAATTTGGAACTTTCATTTTATATAAAGTTAAAGAACTTTCTTCTATCGTGAAGAACTTGCATAGGTCAATGTACCTTAACCCATCGGGGTCAGTAAGGCAATGGAACTGAGGATGAGCGGTAATCTTAAAATACTCCCTGCTAACATGGTGGACATCCCCTCTTCCCCACCTTATCCTATCAGTATAATTGTTGGTTTGATAC
>NW_018397260.1:3413591-3414387 GCF_002168275.2 Theobroma umbraticum | reverse complement strand
TCTCTTCATCTAGATCAAAAAACCTTATAAGCGCCTCCATCGTACCATTAATTAGACTTTCTATTATCGCTTGATTCATTACCTACATGCCAATACATATATGAGGCTCAGATTAATACACCTGCAAACCATGCAAAGTTTGAAAATAACAAAATGAATTAACAAAACATGCATTAAATGTAATGAGTGATTATATATCTTGAATAAATGTTATATGTATAAAAATTAAAACAAACAGATAATTAAGGTCTAGTTGGTGAGATATAAGGGTGCTGCTATAGAGGGATTTGAGACCATGTGACATATTATATCATCTAAAAGTAAAGAGAAAATGATTCGTACAACAAAGAAGCCATATTCAACTCAAGTTTTGCCAAGGTTTTTAATGGCTTAGGAACGTTGATCAAGATCATCAAAAGTAAGCATGGAGTAGTTAATAATGGGAATTGTTGGTATATGCCCTTCAGCCAATTAGATTGGTCAAGGAATATATGTTTTCATTTAATGCATATTTAATCGCATAATTTTATATGATAAAGGTTTTCCTCCATGTTAGTGCAATAATAAAGAGTTATTAAGTACTAATTGGATGAAGCCCATGGAACATAAAGGCCTTGCAAGAGAATTATAAAGTTGTTATAATTATGAGATCATTATACATCAAAGCCTTGTTCCTAAAATTGTTCTTGGTCATTGTATTGTCAAGACAAGGCATTGACAATGCTCAAAGACTGGTATATGTTAAGCCTCCTTACTTGGAGAGTAAGCAATCGATCTTATAGATTGAAGTATATGG
>NW_018397260.1:3413464-3413581 GCF_002168275.2 Theobroma umbraticum | reverse complement strand
GATAACATGTAGGTGCTTGTTAAAGAACAAGTTCAGTGAACATAACCCGCTATGAGAACTCTATTTGGTATTTCACTCAAGTGTTTGTGGAAAATGTTCTCATGTGATAGTCGTGCA
>NW_018397260.1:3413201-3413454 GCF_002168275.2 Theobroma umbraticum | reverse complement strand
AGACTTGAGACACCAAGTCATCTTGTATAGAGAATGACATACTTTGATTTCACTCCTATGGGTTTGGAAGCAACCAAATGCCTAAACAAGGTATTTTTTAGTATGCCATGAAGCATGCGAAAGTGAATGAGTGGTCAAGAGAGGATTCATCACCTCAAGTGATATAAGGAGATGCATCTCACTTGTTCTCAATTCTTGATTAACTTGTATAAAGTCTTTGTCCAAAGCGTGATAAATTTGAGGAAAATTAGTT
>NW_018397260.1:3412846-3413191 GCF_002168275.2 Theobroma umbraticum | reverse complement strand
ATAAGGTTAGTCATGAATTATGAGGTCTAATATGGAATGTCGTAACTAGACACCGAGCCATGCTTAATGACATATCCTGGATATTTGATGAAAGGACTATATTGCACTGAGAGGCTTATCACTGAAGGGCTTTATCAAATTCTTTAATTGACTCTCTAACATTTGGATGGCCATGATGTATTGCTAGATGCTGCTCATGATCTATAAATATAAATTAATTATCAAATTGATATTTGATTATGATTTATATTTATTGCCAACATGTTAAAGCCTTAATGGGTCACACACATTAAGTAACATAATTGGGATTAAATAAGGATAATTAATTAAGTTGGACTTAATTGA
>NW_018397260.1:3213715-3412836 GCF_002168275.2 Theobroma umbraticum | reverse complement strand
AATAAAGTGAGAAATTAATTAAGTTCTCAGAGACTTAATTAAATTAAAACACAACTATTATATTTAAGGTTGTAAATTAGTTTGGCTATATAAATAAGTTATATTAGCAAACTAAAAGCTTGAAGCCTCCAACCATTTTTCAACCATTTCATAAGATAAGAAAAGAAAAATAGTTTTCTTTGTCTGACAAAAAAAAGATTCGGCAAGAATTTTAATCCTTTTGTTTTAGAAAAAAATCTCACTAGCACAAGTAAAATCCTACCTTAGAGAAAGTCTTATTCAGTCACTGTGTGGATTACTGTTAAAGGCCACACACTTGGGTGGCTGAAGATTTGACAAATCCTAAAGATAAAGAAGCAAAGATTTTTAGATTTAATTTACTCTTAATTACGATATCTAGAGCAAGGTATGTAACTTTTAAACCTATGAGTGTTTATAATTTATTTGAAAGTTACATGAAAAACACAAATATTGATCCTATAGGATTCGACTATTTCTCTGATTAAATGCTAATTTATTTTTCCTCTACGTTATATATTTTAATTTTTGATTATTTTTCATGTTTGAGTATAAGGTCAAATCTCAACAAGAATTGCATGATCTACACCTAAAAGTGAGTCATTGCAAATGACTCCACATGCCTTTGGAGGGACGGAGCTAGTCTCGTTGTTCAAAATAGGTGATTGCGTGAGCACTGAAGCTAAGTTAGTGTCAACGATCGAAGAAAGAGAGAGAGCTTGCACAAATGGAGGAAAGTGAGGCCACTAATGAATTCTAAGGTAGCATTGGACTCTATATATAGACATAAATTCAGTATTGGACTCTATGTTGGTCTCTCTTTTTTCATGAAAGAAAAACGAGTTGGAGATTATGGGCATAAATAGTCACTCTTTTTTTTGGAAAGAAAAACGTCAAAGATTGTGGGGAAAAATTTTGAGATTCACATGCGAGTACGATATCTTAAATCTCATATCACTAAAAAGTAAAATATATAAATTGAAGATCCAAGGATTCATCAACTTAGACTTTGAATTCAACGGGTAATCCAACAATATGTATGGACTTTTTTGGTGTGTTATTCATGTGCTAATGGTTTAATTTAGAAAAAATTGTGAGAAATAACCCTCCTCATAAATCCAATTCAAAAATGTCCCTCATTATAATTTTAACTGTTTTTATCTAATTTTTTATATGACTTGATAATAATGCCCTTTAAATAATTTTAGACAAATTAAATGATCTCAAGTTTCTCTCTCCTACCATCCAGACAAAATACCCAAAATTAAATCTTGATTTCTCTCTTTTGCCAAATACTTTGTATCTCGCCATCCAACTTTCTCTTGCCATCTCAAAGAGCAAAGATGACATTAAGGTATGTGTTTTGGGTTATTAGGTTTATTAGTTTATATTCATAGAACTCCAAAATTGAGGGGTTGAAATTGATTAAACATATTTATAAATTAGAATGTTGTATGACTTTGACAACTTAAATCTAACTTTGAGCAAGCAAATCAATTAGTTATTAAGTATTACGTTACTAGTTTTTAGGCATTGCGAGACTCACTTTTAAGCATTGTGTTACTTAATCATTGCATTTTTTTAAGACATTGCGCAACTTAGGCATTGTGTGACTTAGGCATTGTGTGACTTAGGCATTGCAAGAATGCATTTTAAGCATTATGTGTCTAGTTTTCAGGCATTATGTGATTAGTTTTTAGACATTATATGATTGGTTTTTAGGTATTATGTGACTTAAGTATGCATGACTAGTTTTTAGGCGTTACGTAACATGGGTTTTAAGTATTGTGTGACTAGTTTTTAGACATTGTGTAACTAGTTAATGATCTTTTTCCAATTATAAACCATAATTTAGAATGTGATTTTAACAATTTTTCATAATCAATAGTAATCCTCGAAATTACCTTGAGCAATGGAGGTTTTTGGTCATAAAGTTAATGAGGTTGCCATGATTATCATCTCTTTGGCCACTGTAGAAAGCTATAGCTTTAGCTTTTGCATACCACTACTTCTCCAATATTAAAGCCAAAGTTTAGATTGTCAATCTACGTTTCAATTTGGGAAAAAAAAGGAATATTTACCTCATACATACTACAAAACTTTTAATTGCAAACTAGTTCATATGACAAACCTTTTGTTTTACAAAACATTAAATAAATATAATATTATATGATATTACTTATTTAATTAATTGCTCAATTACTTATAACATTAAACCCTAATCCCTAAACACCTTAAATAATTTATTTAATTAACTCATTACCACCTTAATTTAATTACCCTAAATATTTATAAAATTAAATAATATTACTAATTTAGTTAACTAATTTATATAACTAAATCTTAAATTTAATTATATAATTAAATTATACGTTAGCATATGTTAACACAAATATCAATTGACAACAAATTCCAACTTATAACACATGTAATTGCTTAATTACTTATAGCACCTTACATTACTTAATGAAATAAATTATTTAATTAACTCATTAATTAACATCTTCATTTATTTAAATATTTATAAAATGATATAATATTACTAATTTTGTTAATTACTTAATTACTAATACATTATTATTCATAACTAGTTAACTTATGTAATTACTTCCCTAATCCTTTTAATTAATTTAAATAAATAAAATATTATCTAATATTATTTTGTTAATTTATATATTAATTCCTTATAATACACTTGATTCTTTATTAACTAAATTATTTAATTAACTTATTAACACCTAGTGGCAGAGGCAGAGGGGTGGCGGGGTGGGTTAATTTTTTCCCTAATCCCTCAGTTTTAAATTTTTTCTATTTTGATGTGCATAAAATAGCAAATGTATAGCTTTGCCACCCTTAAATATGTAATATAAATTGGTTGGGAATAATGGTAAGTCTTTTTATTAAATTTTAAAGGGCCTGGGTGCAATACCTTCAAAGCCCAAGTCTTAGAATTATTTTTCTTTTCCTTTTCTTTTTCTTTTTTAGAATTTTTTTCCATTTTTGCTCTTTTTTCTTCCTTTTTTTTCGTTTTCTTAGAATTATTTGAGAAAAACCCTAAACCCCACCACCATTGCTACAAATTTAGTTTTTCTTTCCCTTTTTTTTATTTTACTGTTTTTTTCTTGGGTTTAAAACTTATGTTTAAATTGTTACTAAAATTTTTTTCCAAACATGAACCATTAGTTGAATGCTTAATTAACTGAAACATTTTTCTAATTGATTAACAACTAAAGCCTAATTTATTTTGCATAATTACTAATAATTAATTATTTAAATTATTCTGAAAATTATCATTAAAGCAGATTATTCAAACTGCAATAGATTGTTCAAAACAACATTCAAATAAAAACAATACTTTCACACAAACAACAACCACAATTTCACATATTAACTAGGAAATCTATAATAATATTGGGGTAGCAAAAATTTCACAATTTCACAACAAGAGTTAAAACACAATGGGGGCAGCAATAACATATATAGTAACTAACTTAGCATATAGTTACAACAACCATAATTTCACATATTAACTAGGAAATCTACAATATGGCTAGATTAAAAATTTTTAAGTCTCCAATAAATAATTTTAAAATACACGCATAAGCATCAAATATATGCCTAACAAATCTTACCTGCTGGAGCAACAATGGGGAGGAGGACGTCGGTTGGAGTTTGGGGATCGAAATCAAACTGGTGGAGGGATTGGGCATTTGAAACGGCAAGAGAAGGAACAAGCAACCAGCAGGAGGCTTGAGTTTGACATCAACAGTGCTCCAATGCAGTCTGGTGCCTCGGTGGAGCTTGTGGAATTGAATGGGCGAAGGGATCGACAATTCAAACGGCGAGAAAAGGAATAGGCATTCGACGTTGGGCCTGGGTCCAGCATTGACGACTCTTTATTGTGCTTCAATCAATGACTCTAGTGGCAGAGATCGAGTGTGGGGTGGGGCGACAGGAGAGGTAGAGAGGAAAGGAAAAGAGAAAAGAGAAAAATAGGTGAAAAGAGATCGCTCGCGAGGTTTCAATATGGTTTATTGACAAAATCACTGACAAAAATTTTCATCGGTGATTAAAAAATAAATGGAGAGAGAAAATGAACAGCTCGGGGTTTAAATTTGGCTTTATCGACGAAATTCTCCTCAACGTTTCAATCGAAAAATCTATCGGTAAACTAACCAATATCTTAAGCAACTGGACCACCTCACCGACCGCATACTTCGTTGGTAAACAGTCGGTAATGTATTCATGCACACCTTTTTTTATCAATGGTTTATATTCGTTGGTATTTTTTCATCAGTTTTCAATCGGTATTGCTAGCGTTTGAGTTTCATCAGTAATCCGTCAGTATTTTCCTAAGAAATTTACTGATGAAAAATATTCCGTTGGCGAAACATGTTTTTTTGGTAGTGTTGGAATAAGGAACCCAAGAGACAAAAGATACGTAAAAGGATAAATAGATATGCTCCTGAAAATATGGGATACGAGTACAGAGTTGATGCTAAAACTTGGATGAAGAAGGATGGGTGGCAAGACATACAAAAAGGATTGGTGGCAAGATGCAAAAAAAGACATTGACTCTAGCTCTGACCTTAGCCTTGATTTTGAATCTAAATCATTGACTCATCTGCATTTCATAACATTTGCATATTTTTTGTTTTGTGCTAATATGATTGTAATGCACATGATATTTTGTATATCTTTCACCTAATGAAATATCTCTTTTGATTATATCACTCTATGTTGATATTGCTTTGTGTTGATGGATGATTGATTGAACTCTCTTGCTATGAATGTCTATACATTTTGTCTTCAAATACTATTCGATCCTAACTTAAACTCTTGCTACTAATGATATGTTTTCTTTGTAAGCTTTATATTCTTATACTATATATTTTGCTCCTTTTTATATAACAAAAAGGGGAAAATATTGTCAATAAATTTGCAAAGCTTAACTTTTCATTATGGCTAGATTTTTCAAAACGATTTCAAAGTGCTTTCAAACTCAAATATAAATCATTTTGAAAAGGCACAAATTCAAGGGGAGCTTTACTTGAGAAAATATTTTGAATCTTGAGCATAATTTTAGTGGTGTTTTCTTTAATGACCAAATTTAACTTTTAATTTTGTCATATAAAAAAGGGAGAGATTGTTAGCCTTATTCTTGTTTTGAAATGACAAAATTGATTGAACTCAATAAGCTTTGAAAATGAATGAAACATGTTTTTGATATGAAGAAAACCCTTAAAGATGTGTTAATGTTGAACTTAAGAAATAGAAGTAGTAAAATGGTAAGATTGATTGAACATGCTTTGAAAGTAAATGGTGTGCTCTTGAACTTAAAGAAATGTTTACTAGTTTTCCTAGAGATTTCTTGCTTTCAAAATTCAAAGTGCCAATTAGAGAATCAAATTCTCAAAAGAAAAGACTCGATTCTTAAATGAAAAGAAAGCAAAATCTATTTTTTTATCACAAGAAAAATCGATTCTAAAGAAGAATAAGTCAATTCTTAAGTAGAATCAATAATAAAGAATCAATTCTGAGAAAAAAAGAAGCTGATTCTTGGAAGACAAAAGCTTCAGGATTTGAGAAGAATCGACACCTTAAAGATAAAGAATCGATTCTAAAAAGATAAAATGCAGAAGGCAAAAATGCAAAGAAGAAATAATGAATTCTACATGCAGAAGATATCGGTTCTTAAGCACTAAAAGTAAAATTCAAAATGTCAGTGACCAAGAAAGAGATGGTACAATTGGATAACATTGAAGTGCCAAAAATCAAGCTCAAATTCAAATTTTGGCGACAAAACACAATGAAGAACCAACACCTTGAGATAGAAGAATTGATTCTCCAATATTATAAAGGTATCACCTTTGAACCTAGTTGTACAAGAACCAACATCTTAGAATAGAAGAATCGATTCTCTAAAGATAAAAAGTTTCAAACTTTGTGAAGAATCGACAACTCAGTAGCAAAGAATCGATTCTCCATATGCGATAGAATTGTGTAAGTTGACTGGAACGTACAAGAAGTGATTAAAATTTCACTCCAATGGGTAAAAAATCACAGAAGTTATAAATACCTACCTTCAGGATGTTAAAACAAGGAACTAGGAAAGATTTTGAATGAATTTTAATCATCTTTGAAGAGGAAAAAAGTGAAAAAAAAAAACAAGAGAAAAAGGTGTTTGTAGAAAAATCCTATATTTGAGTAAAGGTAGAACCTAAAGATCACATTTTTATCCTTCAATTGATACTTTATGAGCTTAAACCTTCCTTCATCCTTTATATCCTTTGAGAAAGCTCTCATCTTTCTAATCCTAAACTTCTTTATCAACTGTGTTAGAGGTTTTCAGCTAAAGGCTCGTAAGAATGCATTGTTGTATTGTAATATCTCTAAGCAAAAGGTAGAGAGGTTTTCTTAATCCTTTAAAAAGATGTGTCATATGTAAAAGTTGTGCTTGAACTTAAAGTATACATTCTTGTTAAAGATTACGCTTGATATGGTAAAAAGCATGTTATGAAAGTTACGCATGATCTTGGTAAAAGGCATGTTGTGAAGGTTACAACTAATCCTGTTGAAAAGACATGTTGATAGTGGATTCAAACTCCTTGTACTATCAAAAGAAAAGACATAGGCATTAAAAGGCCGAACCTTTGTAAAAATCCTGCTGAGTTCTTTTATTTTTCTACTCTTTACTTATTCGTTTCATACTCTGTTTTGCTATTCTATTTTCTACTTCTTCTTCAAAGATTTTCGAAAAAGGGGGAATTTTTATTTCACAACCAATTCATTCCCCTTCTTAGAAGTTTTACTTTAAATTTATCTTTCAAACAATATATATATTAAGCTTTACTAAACTATACTTTTGTATATTTTTTATTCACTTTTATAAATATTTTCTATGATGCATTTTTAAAGAGATACATATTTTCTCATTAATTGACATATTTTTTATTTTTTAAAAAAATTATACTAATTAAAACTACCAACAAAATAATTAGCTAGTTCGTGCATACAACTAATTAAAGCCCAATCAACACATAAATCTTTAAAAAATCCATACTTTTTTTAGCTCTAACTAGCCCAAAGGATTGAGATTTAGGTACAGTCCAAGATCAAGGGCTATTGGACCAAAGGTGGTCGCGCAAGCCAAGCTTGGCCTAGTTTTGTCATGGGTCTAGCCCTAAACACAACCTACTTCAAGTTTCTAAAAGGTCGCTTGCAAAACCCATTCTCTTCTCAACAATGTCGTTTTATTCAAAACCTTGCCTTCTTTTCTCTCCTTTATCCCTTGTCAAGGTTTTTTCTTCCTTCAGTGGCTAGGTGATGCAGCTCTCTCCATTAGAAAAAAAAAAACCTATCTCTAAACAAGGGCTTCCTCACTACCTAGCACTATTGCTGACTAAGAATCATCATAGCATATTTTTCAACATTCACCTTTTCCTATCCAACCTCAAATCATAACAAATCCTAAAGCTCTAAAACTTCTCGATAATGCCTCATTGTTTCTTGGTTTGTTTCTGCTTCTTTTTTTTTTTTTGTGATTGTGTTGATATCGACTGCTAGTTTTCTAAGGTTTTTTCATCTTTTTTTCTTTCTCTTTTCTCTCTTCTTTTTTTTTTATGGTTTTTCTTAACCTTTCTTCCTAAGGCTCTTTCCCCTCTTTTCTTCTCTTTTGGGTTTTTTTTTGGATTTCTTTTTTCCAATGGCCCTTTTTTAAGGAAAAGGAAGGCAACTTATATAACTGCCATCACTCAGACTAAGGTAGCGAATGTGGCCTGTTAGATGTAATTCTAACACCTCGTAGGGGGTGTCCACACCCTGCTTGTCTATTTGCTGGCCATGCTTGACTCATCCCTTATTTGACTTTTTATCTTTTTTCTCTTTTTTAAATTTTTATTTTTTTTAATTGAGAGAAAGAGGATTTAATTCCTACTCTTTAAGAAGGGGATCATATACCAACCAATGAGCTAAATACTCGAGTGTTAATTTTTGTTTTGTTTATATTTAATTATTTGATTTTTTTTGTTAAAATTGGTGTCTACATATACATAGGATTAATAATTTCTTCTTATATAATCAGGATAGTTTAAAAACTAAATACTTAAGATAATTTCCTTTTATATAATCAAGATTAACAAAAAATGATACATTAATGAAATTTTAAGCAATAGCCAACAATTTAACACTACAACTTATATTTAAGAATTACATAATCATTTTTAAATTGTTAAAGACTAAAATCATAAAAAAATTCACATAACAAAAAAACAATATGGCAAGTAAAAGATAAAACCTACATAACAAAAAAAGAAAGAAGAACATGGTTGATTGTTTCTAAAAATTTGGAGAAGAAGATCTATAGAGACTAATTAGAACATATGAGCAAATAGAATACAAATAAATAACAAATAATAATAATATAAACAGAAAGAAGAAGATAAAAAAATAATGTACCTCTTTTTAATTTCACATAATGGCGATAAGTGGTCCTCACCTTTCCTTATCCAAGCTGACGAGCTCATAAATCTATATTGAAGAATGAAGTGTATTTCGATAATAAGTTACAATGAAGAGAGTTAAGTAAAATTGAAAAGACAAAAGAGAAAGAAAGAAAGAGAAAGAGGTGTGAAAAAACTTAAGAATTAAAGAGGGCAAAGTTGAGTAGGACTTGTGGTGTTATTTTTTTATTTTTTATTTGTATTAATTATTAAATAAAAGATTATTTTAAAATGGTCATTAAGAGAAAAAATATATAATATATAAAATATTTAAAAATTTTGGAAGGCCATAACCCATAATTACACAACCATTCACCTTTGTTTAGATGATAGAAGGTCTACTTTTGGTTATGTTTTTTTTTATATAGAGAAAGAAATATTTTTTAGTAGATTAATAGTTAATACATTGATAGTATACCAAATCCTGACACCTCATAAAGAGAATAAAGTCCACCTTTATTTCCTTCAAAATAATAAAGTCTCAAAATAATACTAATCTTTTATTTCCTTCCAAATAATACCTCATTAATGAGATGTCAGAATTTGATAGCTTGATAATGTATAAAAATTATACATTGTCAATACATAAAATATTTTTCCTTTTTTAATGAAGTAAAAAACAAGATTTTATTTCTTTATCTACCACAAAAGTAGCTGCTCAAGCAACACAATAATGTGTTTCGCTTTGAAGGCTCTTTGGTGATCTTTATTTACATCTTTACAATCCAAGTAGCATTTTTGGAGATAATCGAAGTGCCTTGAAGTTGGCTGTGAATCTAGTTTGTTGTAGAAGAACCAAGCATATTGAATTGGAGCATCAATTTGTGAGTGAAAAAGTTTTAGATGGTATCACTGGTATCATAGATGTAGCAGAGGTGTGAACTTAAGAGAATGTCACTGCTATACGCACCAAGTCACTATTAAAAATGCCTTTTTGCACTTATTTCAAAAAATCACTTCTAGTGGGAGTGTTAAAAATAACAAATAGAATTTTCTGAAAGTCACTGAAATTTATATCAGTCTTATCCTTATTTGTTTTGGTTTTATATTTATTTTTTCAATTTTCTATACGTCTTAGTGCATGAACTTATATGTTCTAGTCAATCTATAAGTATCTCTTTCAATGCTCAAGTCTACTAAAGTCATTTCAGAAGTAATTAGTTCTTCCACATTCTTGTTTCCTCATTTCTTTTTGGAGTTACAAACTTCTATTGTTAATTTGCTTATTCGCATTCATTTTTTGAGCTTGGGGTAGTGTAATTTAGTTACACTAAATTTCATAAATTGAAGCTCTAGACAAGAGTTCAAGACAAGGACATCTGCCTAGCTGGCTACCTTTAGCATGGTATAATAGATGCCCCATGCCTAGGGCTAGACCAGTATAGCTCAAAAGGAAAGGCTCCAAAAGTAGCCCAACATGGAAATACCCATCAAAATTCCCTAAGGCCTTGGGCTTTCAAAATAGGCTTTATTTCACAGCAGGACCTTCAAAATGGTCTTTTTCTCCTTTTGCTCCCACTGCATAAAAACAGAAGAAAATATCAGCTCAGATGTGGTGACAACTCGATCAACATTCTGACTGAATTGAATGATTTAACCACCCATACAAAGCTAAGCTTAAGCTGTCCTGATATTAACCCCAAGATTTAACTATTTAATTGTAAGTAATGGTGACCTAGGTGATTATATCAATTATTATACGGACACATCTCTCTTTGTGATAGTTGCTAATCGTTTATGTCAATATTAAAAGACGAGTACTCATGCAATTGAAGCTGTAATGCTCCCTGGCCTTTCTTTCTAGAAAAGTATTGTCAAAGAGACAACCATGTCTACGTATGGATGGTGTAGTAACACCTAATATTCTGTTGGAATATTCATTGTTTATTTTACTGCTACTCTATATTAAGTGGTTTATACTTATCCATGACTCCGTAAGAATCTTGCATCAGCCTCAGTAATCATCTTTTACAAATGTTTGCTAGGAAACAAAAATCCAACATCCTTTTTTGGTGCTTCTGTTATCGTGTGTTGGAATTTGATTCGGCTATGGCGGTAGAAATTGATCTCAGCTGAGATATTAAAATTGGAATTAAGGAGTTCCAAGGAAATGTCTACTGATATAAGAAACTACTTACTTTATAGTCGTAAAGCAATAAATCTTAAATGGGAAAATCTTTTTAAAACAAGTTATAAAACATGTTAAGGAAGAAATTCACCCAAAATACAAAATTAAGAGGGAAAATATTTGTGCAGATGAAAAGAGTTCCTTTTAGGATGTCAAAGTACATAATTTTACATTAATTATGTCGTCCATTATATGTGTTCATCTACTTAAAAGCTCTGATCTTTTAAAACTAGTTCTTCATCGTACTTTTTTTTTTGTAATTACTTGAATATTGTTTGATATATTAGAAATAGAAAGTATTACTTTTTTTTTCTTTTTTCAGCACTTTACTAACCTTTATTGGCCGATGACATAGGAGCGTCTAGAATTGTATTTTATTTAATTTAGTTTTTACTAATTTTAGTATATTTAGGAATTATAAGTATAATATAATCCTTCTTTTACTTGAATTAGGAATTTAAGTTAGTCATGTTCTATTTAGGAATAGAACACCTATTTTATTTAAATCTCTTGTTAACTATTCTAATTGAATTAGATAACTAGAAGTAGAATTTTATTAGGATGTGGGCCTATAATACTATAAATATGACTCTTAGACTTAGTTATTATTCATATTCAAGTTGAAAGTTAATAAATAATACTTTTTTAAATAGGAGTACTTATTTCTTTAGACTCTTTTTAAAGAGTAAGAGGTTTTTGTCATCTTTGGCCTAACCAATCAAAGTGGGATTTCGGCTATTTTTCACCTTAATGGGGTTTTCAACTTTACCAAATTTGGTGATTCACTTTAATAGGGTTTTCAACCTCGCCACGATTGGTGTTTTTCACAACGCCCAGATGTCTTTTCAACACCCTAGCATCAATTTGGTATTAGAGTGGAAGGATCATTGTTTGCTGCATAGTTCAGGTTTGTTGTCGAGTTTCAAAACTCCTTGTTCAGGTAATTTTATTTATTATTTTATAGTTATATCATCATCTTTTTTTTATATCACCACAACGTCATCACCATACAATAAAATACCGCCAAGACATCAAAATTATCAAAGAGATGATCATGAAATCGAGATTGTAGAACTACATCAATAAATTCAAGAATTACAAAAGCAACTCGCAAGACGTGATGGTGAAGTAAACAATAATAGCTCTAGTGATGAAGAGAATGGCACCAACCCATTTCATCAAAATTCATCCTCTAATGAAGAAGGACTTATTCGTCACCTGAAAAGTACTACTACTAGAGATTTGAGAATCAAAATTGACATTCCTGAGTTTGAAGGAAGATTTCATCCTGATGACTTCCTTGACAGGCTCTACACAGTGGAAAGAGTTTTTGAGCTCAAAGATATTCCCGATTAAAAACGTGTGAAGCATGTGGCAATTAAATTAAAGAAGCATATTTCTATTTAGTGAGAAAATCTCAAATAACAACAAGAAAGAAAAGGTCGCAACAAGATCAGAACATGGGATAAGATACGTTGAGAACTCAAACGTAACTTCCTTCTTGAGCATTATCGATAGAAAATTTTTATCAAATTTCATAACTTGAGGCAAAAACAATGTCGGTGGAAGAATATACAATGGAGTTCAAATAATTTCACATGAAGTGTGATGTCCATGAACTTGAAGAACAAACTGTAGCTCATTATCTGAGGGGCCTCAATGTTGAAATTGCAGATGCTATTCAACTACAACCATATTGGAATTTAAATGATGTCATCAAATTAGCATTAAAGGTTGAGAAACAACAATCACGGAAAAGCTTAAAGAGTTTATATAAATAACAAGAATCTACTTTAAACCATGAAAGTCAAAAATCAACAACTATTCCACCTCCATAGGTAAACTCTTCCAACACTGCAAACAATAATGATAAAGAGACTAATTCTACTCATACTTTTAATATAAATAAAAAGTGCTTCAAATGCCAAGGATTTGGCCATATTGCTTCTGATTATCTGAATTGAAGAATTATTTCCTTAATAAAAGAAGAAGATTATGTGAATTGGGAAAAATTAGAACTAGTTTATGATGAATATGATACGAAATAAAGGATGAGCTAGAAATATTCAACAACAAAGAGATAGAAGAAGTTTCTATTGACCATGCAGAAGTTCTTGTTGTTCGTCGTAACCTTAACACTGCTATGATGACTGCAGATGAAAGTTGGCTTTATCACAACATATTCTATACAAGATGCACATCCCAAGGGAAGGTTTGTAATGTCATTATTGATAGTGGAAGCTATGAGAATGTTGTTGTCTACTACATGATGGAAAAGTTGAAACTTTTAACTGAAATATATCCTCATCCTCATAAGTTACAATTGTTGAGAAAAGGAAACGAAGTTAAGGTAACGAAGAGTTGTTGTATTCAATTCTCTATTGAAAATAAGTATCAAGATGAAATCTGGTGTGATGTTATCCCAATGGACGCATGCCAATTGTTATTAGGACGCCCATGACAATACAATCATCAAGCTCACCATGACAAATAGAAAAATACTTATTCATTTATCAAAGATGGAGTAAAAATTATGTTGACTCCATTAAAGCCGGAAGATTGACCAAAGAGATAAGAGGAAGATAAAACACTCATCATTATGTCTGGCTTAAACAAAGTTTATCGCAAGTCAAACCATTTATGTCTCTTATTAGTCTCTAAGGAGAATGAAGTATCTTTACCCTTATCCAAGCATGATCAAACAAAATTGATCAACAAAAGTTTGGAAAACTTATTGAGAAACTTTGCAGACAACCATATCGTTAACAAGACTACAGTTAAGTGTGATTTTCTTATTGTTCGATTGGATGACATGCATGATCAACTCATTGGTTTTAAGGTGTTTTTGAAGATCAATTTAAAGAAATGATATCATCAAATTAAAAGTGCAACTTGGAAATGAATGGAAGACAATCTTCAAAACAATAGATGAATTATTTGAATGGTTAGTGTGGACTATGATAGTATGTGAATCCAAACATTTATGAGAAGTAAATTAAGGAGTACTCGTCAAAGTTGAGTTTTCATGACCCAAGGAGAATGACGCATGAGCGTCTAGAATTGTATTTTATTTAATTTAATTTTTACTAATTTTAGTTGATTTAGAAATTATAAATGTCATAAAATTCTTTTTTTACTTGTATCAGGAATTTAAGCTAGTCATGTTCTATTTAAGAATAGAACACTTATTTTATTTAAATTTCTTGTTAACTATTCTAATTGTATTAGACAACTAAAAGTAAAGTTTTATTAAGATGTGGGCCTATAATATTATAAATAGGACCTTTAGGTTTAAAGTTTTATTAAGATGTGGGCCTATAATATTATAAATAGGACCTTTAGGTTTAATTATTATTCACATTCAACTTGAGAATTAATAAATAATATTTTTTTAAGTAAGAATGCTTATTTCTTTAAGTTTTTTTTAAAAAGTAAGAGGTTTTTAGTATCTTTGACCTAGCCAACTAAAATAAAATTTTGATTATTTTTCACCTCAATAGGGTTTTCAATCTTGTCAAGATTGGTGATACACCTTAGTGGAGTTTCCAACCTTGTCACAATTAGTGTCTTTCACAATGCTCAAGTGTCTTGACAACGTCCCGATGTCAACTGAATATAAAATTAAATCCTTACGCATTTAATATTATTATATTTTATAAAACCAAATCCTTATTTTCATTTTTTATCTCAACTCTTATAAATTGTCACAAATATATTTTTAATTATGTTTTTAATACATATTTGGTTTTAATTTTTTTCGTTTCTTTTTCTCTCCTATTTTCCCCTCTTTTTCTATTGGCAGATGGTCTCTCATTCATGTTACAAGTCTTATAAAAGAAAATTTGGTCTCTCATACATGTTATAAGTCTTATAAAAGAAAATTTTAAAAGACAGAATTTAATTTAATTTGCTACACAATAATTTGTGAAACAGATACCAAGTTGCAAAACTTTGCATTTTTCAGAATACAACTAAGGATAGGCTTTAACAATTAAGAGAATGCTAACAAAGATTAGGAGAATTTTGTCATAATAGAGCACAGGCACGGCAAGGCAAGGAAACAAAATTCTACTGTTGGGACAGATGATGGGAAATTAAGAAATAATATTAAATCGTGATGTGCCAAAAGACTGAATGAATGGGCCAAGACCTCCTTTTCTTGACACGTTGCCTGCGAGGTGTCATGGTAATAGAAGTAACGTAACAATACCCCCATTCTTCCTTATCACGACAAAAATTAGAGCAAAAGAAATATCTTCCCCACATAACCACAAGGAAATTTCAAAGAAAGATCTTGCATTATTTCTTCTTCCTACTGCCACCAGATTCTTTAAACTTTGTCGGCCCTACAATATATTAAATTCTTTTTCATTAGGATTTTAGCCATTTTCAATTCTAGATTACCGCTCAAGCCAGACGTTAAACATTAAATTGGTCCCCACGTGTGGCTGCCACCACGTTGACACGTTATGCATTTTTTTTTCTTTCTTCTTTTTTTTTTCCAAGTCTGTTTTAGTTCTTCCTGGAAAATTTGAGGGCAGCGTGAATAATTGATGTTATTTCTTGACCAGCAAAAGCAAAACAGCAACCACACAAAGGGAAGGGGGGTCTTCTTGTGGTAGACTTGTATTGATACATAATGTCATAGGTCAACACCTAGGAATTTGTTGGTAGCGACTGCCTTTCTTTCGTTGTTTGAGCCACCAGTTTCGTCTTGCATTTCTGTCCATTAACTTGTACATTTGTTTGGGGCTCGGAGACACCTACCGCACTGCCTGATTAAGACACATCAAGCTAGCCATGTTCACAATGTTACCTAAAAAATTAAATTACACTAATTATACAAGTTAGAGTAAAGTTGGGTTGACATGAATGTACATAGCTAGTTATGTAAAAATTGAAAGTTACGAATTTTTATCAGTTTATAAAATGTTCAATCACGGAAACTTTTTCAATTGACAAACTCCTTCGTAATTTATGTAAATATTTAATTCGAGCCTTTATAATGACGTATTTTTGACGCTCTCTTCTTTTATTTGATTGTTTTATTTATGAAAAGTTAAAGAGTTCAAAGTTATTATAATCTTAAAATTTTACTCTTGATTAAAAAAGTACTAATAATCAATTAATCTTATTGTATGAGATTTCTTTTATGAAAAGTTTATTAGATTTACTTTGGGCTATTATAGTGTTGATTGTGCTTATGATTTGCATAATCTGGGGTTGATTAGGAGTATAATTAACATCATAATTAGCAATTTGAATCAGCTTGTGAATAATTATATGCATATAATTAGGTGTTTGAAACTCAAGGAAAGCATAAAGGTGATTCAATTAATAGACATAGCACATCAAATACAGGTAACTCCATCATATTTTTTGACGCAGCTAATGACTTAGCTATGAACCGAAGTAGGGTCGATTGATTGATTGTTTTTTCGGCAATTTTTTTTTTAAAAAAAAGAGGGGAAATTGAAGTAGGGTTGATTGTTTCTTATTGGAAGAATTATAAAGGTAAAAACATTCCTATATATTTCCCAACATAGATGGTTTAATAAAGTAGAATTATATTCCAAGTTTTCTTTTCTCCCTTTTTGTTTTTGCCTTTGGGTAAGGTGAAAGGAATATGATCATGGATCACATCACATGGCTTGCATAAAAAGTGGTGATTTCAGGGACAGATGAACATCAAATATTGAGTAGGTTTCATTCATCAAAAAGGGTACAAAAATGAAGAAATGACAGCTAAAAACAAATATGACAAAGCTATCATAACAGTAGTGATCTGTTTAATCCTAAACCTATATATAATGCAAAAATAGCTTGGTCATGACTATATAGATATTGCCCTTGTATCTTAAGGTTTGTACATTATTATTATTATTATTATTAATGGACCTTCAAGGATGAATAGTTAATAAAGTATCCAACGACATTATAGTGGTATGGTCACGAGGACCCTCACCTAATTTTTCTTTTCTTTATTCCTTTTTGTCTTTTCGTTCAATCTAAATCAACTAGCTAGCGCAGGTATTGTGGTAATTTAAACAAAGCGCATGTAAAGTTGTAACGGTCTAATTCCACTTTATGTTGAATTTGTTCAATTATTAATAGATTTGTTTATTTTTAATGTGAAATTAATACTTTATTCATTGTGATTATAATTCGTACTTGTTTTTACCATACTACAATATCCTTTTTTTACTAGAAACGTATATTAAATGTATTAATTGAATGTAGTGGCAAATTATTGTTACATGATATCAAAAAATAAAATAAAATAAATAAAACGTGTAGGTGAAGGTTCAAATAGCAGAAGTAATTAAAATTTGACAGTGTAAAGGTCTACCACTAACAACAAATGCACCTCTTGTTTCTTTCATCCAACAATATTAAGAGTTCTTAAAGTTAACATTTGCTTGTTGTGACATCTCCCTTGAGTGAATCAAAAAACAAAAACTTCCTCCCTATATATAGTTTTTGGATTATAGGCAATTAAAGAGTCTGAATCTGGTTAATCAAACCATAGAATAAATAGAATCTTTTATTTGTTTGATCATAAAGTTGGGGAAGGCGATTCAAATTTTGAGCATCTTATAAAAGAAAAAAGGGAAGTGAGCTTAACCATTTTTTGCACAAATATATGAAAAATTCAAATATCATAAGTAAAGGGCTCATATATATATATATATATATATATATATATATTCTTTTTAACTCTTTTTCTGTCAAATAAAACCAAAAAGTGGTCACGTCATAGATAGTGCCATAACTTTTCTATATTGCAGCCAAAACTTTGTATTACGCTCCTCACAATAATGAGTTTGGCTGCTACAATACTTTTCATTTAAGCATTACTTTTATAATTTTATGTTAATTGCATGATTTAATAGAATTTGGCTCCACAAACCTGATTGTGTATATGTTTTATCCAAAATAAACTAAAAAAAGAAACATCAATGGTGAAATAGTTTACTTGGTTTCTGCCATTGAAAAGGTGTAGCCAATTAGTAAAATAATGGCCAGGCTCCAGGCGAGGGTTGCGCAGCTTATACGGCACTAAAATAATAATAGTAACGAATTTACCTACTCTTTCTTAGCAATGTTGTCCAACACTCTGGATTTGATTGCTTAACCAATCACATTCTCTTACAGCCATCATTTGCAAAAGCATCCAAAGATTTTTTTTTCTTTTTTAAAAGTAAACCCAGGGAAAAGCTTGTTTAAGTTAATAAAGTAGAAGTCAAGCCTACCCCTTTACAAAAGACACCCCAAACGTGTCAAGGCTAAAGCCTTCCATTTCTGATTAAAGAAACCAATTAAATCACCAAATTGGTGACAAACACCACCAATCACTGAAAAACAGGAGTGGGTCGAGGCTTAACCAAACAAAATGATTACCCAAAGGCCCAGGAAATGAAGAACAAAAACTTAATAGATTCTCGGTTATGATTATGTCAATATTCTTTTTTATGTAAAATTCTTGTTTACATGTATCTTTCTAATTGTAAAATTAGTAAATTTTCATTCAGAATTCAACTGGTTTAAATAGAAAATATAATACGTCTATACTTTGTCTTTTATCAATGTTCTCCATCACCAAATTAAACAAATCAAAGGGTGGTGGCTTTCTTTATTTAATTATGAGATGGATAATATCACCAAAATATAATTTATTAAGTGTCAAAGATTATATATTTACCTGACGGTGAACCTGTTAGATACGTTGTCCAGATAGAGCTGGAAGTCAAAGCATGAAAACAAGAAGTGGGGGACAAGAGGGGTGTTTTTAAATCCAGATAAAAAGAAAACAAAGGCAAAATCTCCTCAAAAGACAAACAAAAGAAAAATGGAAAGAAAAATGAGAAAGGGATGGCCCTCTAGAATTTCTTGACTTTCTGAGCCTGAACCCCCAACCCCCCAGGCCATTCCCTGAGCTATGCCCCTATTTAAAACTATTTGTTAAGAGATAATGACAAAGTGGCTAAAAGAGTTGGTGAAGATAATGCCTCTGCACCCACCTTCTCTTAAACAAGCCTCAGTCACTCCCCTGCCTTTGCCTTCCCCCCAATTTTCCTCCTCAAAAAACATGCTTGATCCTGGCGCAAAATTGCCCAGATCTCCAGTCACTTTGTCGGACCACATAGGAAGGAGATTGAGTGACAGTTATGATTCTAGAGTCCAGAATACAGCTCAAAACTATGTAAATTATAGGAGTTGCAACAGCATGGGGGGGAGGTTCCCTGCTGAAACTTCCGTGATGGAAGATGAGTCTGGGATATCCACTCCTCCTTTGTGGAGTACTAGTCCTTCCAGGAGTCCTCCGCATCGACAAAACATTAATTATCGATGCCTATCACCATCATCGAAAGCTCAAGCTATAGCTAGAGGCCAAAGGGAGCTTATGGAAATGGTTAGTAGAATGCCTGAGTCCTGTTATGAACTTTCCTTGAAAGATCTAGTGGAGCATCAGCCTGTGGTTGTTGAACCAAAAGAGGAGAGTTTTACTGAAGGGAGAGGTGTGATCAATGAAGATACATACATGAAAGAGAAGGAGATGAAGAAGAAGAAGCAGCAGAACAATCAGAAACCGCAAATTATTAGGAGTGGGAGCATAGATAATGGAGGGCTTCTTCTGAAAATGGTGTTTCCAGTTTCGTTGAGGTCTAAGAAAAAGAAGAAGATAAAGAATGATTCTGCTACAAATCACAATTCTAAAGTTTCTCCAAAGCCAGCAGTGTCAGATGCATCTGCTAAGAATGTAGATAAGGAGTGGTGGAAGAAGAGATCGGGGTCGAGTGAGAGTGAGAGTGGTAGATCGACTATAAATAGTGGAAGCACCAAAAGCAGCCGCAGTAGCAGCACCAGTAGCAGCAGCAGCTGCAGGAGCATTAGCAATAGCAGCAGCAGGTATGTTATAGCTGAAACGTTTTGGTGATCTTTGTGCTTCCATACCATTGGGTATTAGCCAAAGTTTTCAAATTAAACTTGGTGGATTTTAGGGGAAGATCTAGGAATCAATGTTTGGAGTAACGGAGGCCAAACAAAAGGAAAATGAAATTTGAGTGAAAAGATTAATGATTAAATTTCATTTCAATAATTAGTACTAAGCTCAATATGTTGTTTACCATAAAACTAGCAGGGAATTTGTTAAACTTTAGGGTGAAGATTCAATTATTTCATCAATTTAGAGAGAGGTTTACATTGGGATGCAGAGGACTCTGTTCTGTGGATGCTGAGATGCAGAGTCATTGGCCTTATTCGACTGATTACGTGTAGCAAGTAATATTAAATTTCTTGTTGAAAATTCTAGAATGGGTATATAGATGAAAATTTCATCTGCCGAAATTTTCCACCTCACGGCCTCCTATCATAGTCAAAGTAAAAAAGGGAAGCAAAGGGAGATAAAATCACATACAACAACGTACATTTTTTATTTTATTTCAAACAAGTCCGCGGCTTTTTCCTTTACTTTTACTTGACATATTCGTTTGCAACTAAAATAGTTTGCTTTGCAGCAAAGAACCCTTTTTTCTTGTATAACAATTAGGTAAAGGCAAGAGATTCAAATTTCGAACTAGACACCTCCATTTTGAAGGTGAGGTATTGCTACTGTCAGCAAATAATGCTTAAGCCAAAGAGTCAAAAGCTACTTAATTAACAATATTTGGCATATCAATTGGCACTGTTCTAGCTGCTGAGAAACTTGCTTCACCGGTTGAACAGCTTAGGTTACACTAAATTGTTAGTTACTTAGCTCAATGCAGGAATTTCAGCTACAACAACTACATAGATTACTGTATCTGAACATGAGATTGCAGCAAAGTTGAAATGGCCACTGTTTATCAGCTGTGTAACATTTTGTTGTGTGCAATGCAGGCATGGGAGGAGCGGTTGCTTGGCTTTCATCTCCTCTATGAGAAGGAAAGCATCGCGATAAAAGGGCAGCCTTGAGCCTTTAGCCTTGTTTGAAAATGGAGTGCAATGTGTAATTATCTTTCCAATAATGTCGATGGTTAGGGTACAGGGAATTGTCACAGCAGAGAGATGCAGCTAAGCCTGTGTATAATATTCAGAGATTCTAATTAAAGAGTGCTTTCTTTCTTTCTTTCTTTCTTTTTTTTCACTTATATTGAGAGATGGGTCATGATTTTGGTTTCCAAGATGCTGCAGCTGGGCTGAGGTTTGTTTGAAATGAGCACAAGTGATTCAACAGCAGTGCCAAGATGAACAAGCGGTCTGTGAATGAAATCTCTTAGCATAGCAATCAACATTTAAACTATAGTTCTATATATTCTTTGTGTGTGAGATTGAAAACTTTTCCCTTTTCTCTAATCATACTCAAGGGGACATCATGTTTCTCATTTCGACTGTAGACTGCACCTTGGTGTGTAGAGGAAATCTTCATGGGCATATGGGCTGAATATGGTGTTAGGGAAGTGTTCTGCTGACATATCTATGCGAAGCTTTTCTCAATTTTCTTTTGGTTCCAACTTCCAACAGCTTTGCAAAGTGGCCGATCAAACTTGTACTCTTATTCCAATTAGTGGAATCCGATACCTTATATTGATCCTACACTTTTTTGGAGGATACTCGCTGTACAAGAACTTGAATATAAAACTTGCACATTTAAATCTTATCTACGTTAGCGGTTGGTTTAAACATTAAGTTCATTCTTTTACTAACAATTTAATCTGTAAATGTATAGGGTTTTTTTTTATGAATAATTAAAATATGAACATAAATTAAAAAATTATTAGTAATGTACTTTTTTTTAATATATGCCTACATAGGTATACTATGATGTACAATTAAATAGGCCTCCTTTATGCTTTACCATGGAAAAAATAAAAGACCCCTAAACCATGGTCAAGAATCATCTAATAGGGTACCAAATCGAAACCAAATGTATAAATGGTTGAACATATGATTTTTGCTACCACGATACAAAAAAATAAAAAATAAAAAAAAGAGAAAAAAAAAACAAAAATCGAATCCTCTGTTTTTGGCATTTGCATGGCTGTGAATGCAGCCTCTATGCTCAACCGTCTCCTTCAATACAAAACCCATAAACCCCAAAACCAACCCAACAGCCTCAAATCCGTAACCCAATCAATCCTCACTCACCTCAAGTCTGGTCGTCTTCAAAAAGCCGTTTCTATCCTGTTTGCTTACCCTGAACCTTTCCCTCACTCTCTTTACGCCCGTCTTTTCCACCTTTGTTCCGCAAACGATGCTATCGTTGAAGCCCGAAAGCTTGAATCGCACTTAGTCACCTTCTGCCCTTTGCCTCCAGTGTTCCTCTTGAACCGCGCTATTGAAACCTATGGGAAATGCGGGTGTTTGGTTGACGCAAGGGAACTGTTTGATGAAATGCCTGAACGCGATGGGGGTTCCTGGAATACCATGATAACAGCGTATGCACGAAATGGGTTTCAAGAGAAGGCTTTGTGCTTGTTTTCGGAGATGAATAGGGAAGGAATTTTTCCAAATGAGATCACATTCGCTAGTGTTTTGGGCTCTTGCGGTGCTGTTTTAGAGCTTGTCCTTTCGAGGCAAATTCACGCAATGGTTGTGAAGTATGGTTACTCTAACAATGTTGTTTTGGGGAGTTCACTTGTTGATGTTTATGGGAAATGTGGAGTTATAAGTGATGCAAGGCGGATTTTTGATCAGATTGAGAATCCAAATGATGTTTCGTGGAATGTGATTGTTAGACGGTATCTTGAGATAGGGGATGGAAAAGAGGCAGTATCTATGTTTTTTAGGATGTTCCGAGAAGATTTTACACCTTTGAATTTTACATTCTCTAATGCTCTTGTTGCTTGTTCAAGCATGTCTGCACTTAAGGAAGGGATGCAAATTCATGGAGTTGTGTTTAAGATGAACTTTGAGAGGGATAAAGTTGTTTCCAGTTCACTTATTGGTATGTATGTGAAATGTGGGATATTAGAGAGTGCTCGTATGATATTTGACCAACTTGGTTCCAAGGATTTGATTTCTTGGACTGCAATTATGTCAGGGTATGCTATGAGTGGGAGAACTAGAGAGGCAAGGGAGCTCTTTAATATGATGCCTGAACGAAATGTAATCTCATGGAATGCAATGCTGGCAGGGTATACTCATTTGTTTCAATGGGAAGATGCCTTGAAATTTGTTTTTCTTATGCGCAGAATGACCAAAGAAATTGACCATGTGACTCTTGTGTTAATTTTAAATGTCTGTGCTGGCATTTCAGATGTTGAAATGGGGAAACAGGTTCATGGATTTATCTACCGACATGGGTTCTGTTCCAATATCTTTGTTGGTAATGCTCTTCTCGACATGTATGGCAAATGTGGGACCTTGAACAGTGCCAGAGTTTGGTTTTACCAAATGAGTCAGGAGAGAGATACGGTTTCTTGGAATGCTTTGTTGACTAGCTATGCTCGGCATCATCGGAGTGAGCAGGCTATGACATTTTTTAATGAGATGCAATGGGAGTCAAGACCATGCAAATTTACCTTTGGAACCCTACTGGCAGCTTGTGCAAATATGTTTGCACTTAATCATGGCAAACAAATCCATGGATTCATGGTTAGAAATGGTTATGAGCTGGATATGGTGATCCGAGGAGCTTTGGTCGACATGTATTGTAAATGTCGTTGCGTTTTATATGCTCTCACGATTTTCAAAGAGGCAGCTTCACGTGATGTGGTTCTTTGGAACACCATGATTTTTGGATGTTGTCATAACGGAAGGGGCAGAGAGGTACTTGAATTGGTTGGCTTGATGGAGGAGGAAGGTGTCAAACCAGACCATGTCACCTTTCAAGGTATTCTGCTTGCATGCATATGTGAGCATGAAGCTGAGCTGGGTAAGCAGTATTTCAATTCAATGAGCAATGACTATTGCATTATACCCCGGTTGGAGCACTATGAGTGTATGATTGAACTCTATAGCCAGTGTGGGTGCATGGAGGAGCTCGAGAAATTTATTAAGAGTTTGCCATTTGAGCCAACCGTTGCAATGTTGACTAGAGTCTTTGATGCATGCGAAAAGCATGGTGCTGTGAGGTTTGGAGAATGGGCTGCTGAACAACATAATCAATTGAATCCATCTACCCTACTAAGATTTGAACTCAAGGACAGAAGGAAAATGGGTAGGTAGGGAATTGTTGACAGATAGTAGTTGTGTTCTGCAGTTGCCTAGGCCATAGGCAACTAGAATGGGAACATAGTTCTCCAGAAATGCCCTCATATAAGAATGCCAAGGGTTATTACATCACGTGCGAGAACTCAACAATGTGAAGTGGCAAAACCTGAAGTCAGTTACTCATGTGACGACTGCTGTGAGGCAGTATATTCAGACTGCTTGGCAAGTCACAAATGGAAACAGAATGCATAATGCCATTTTTAGGAAAACTTGGAAGGAATGTAAGCATACATTGTGCTGTTACCTGAACATTAGAGCTCAAATCTACTTCAGAAGCTGAATTAAGAGCAACTACACATGCTGATTAATAAGAGATGCTCGGAGTGCATTCATGCACCTGGGACGAAAGTTAGAAAGTAAATGTTTCAGCAGAACTAATTCCTGCAGCATAAAGTTCAAGTTCGTTGCATGCTTCCTTGATCAGATGCTGCACTCCTCCAAACTTTTGAAATTTGAAGTCTGGCATCAAGTTTTCGAGAACCAAAGTTTGTAGGCTCCTCTGTGCGTTCTTCAATCCTTTAATAGCTCTGTATAGTCTTGTTATTCACGTAAATTGTAATATTCAATCTTCGCTGCAGAGGAGTGTAGAATCTTGAGGAATTTTTAACCCTCCGTAACATGGAAAACCAGACATTACTGTATATTCTTTAGGGTAATGTGTCACTTCCTATTAATAGCACTTTTCGTTTCTGGCAGAGCTCATGATAAGGGAAACGAAACTATTGAACTTCAATAGCATCGGTTTCTCAAAAAAGACCATCTCATATGTTATCCCAAAGAAACCTAACCGCTCCTTATAAATAGTTGTTTCCAGCTGACAGCCCTTCATAACCTGCCTATTCGGGTAGGTACTGACAGTTTCATTTTTGCCGCCATTTACATTCTCAAACTCAAAGGTGGAGTAAATATTTTTTACAGTTTAAAAGGACAATTTATAGTCTTTTTCTTTGTCTATTAACCATAACACATAAAATCATCTACCGAAAACCAAAGGGCTATCGCCCCTGACCATGGAACTTGATCTCCAAAATTATGCACGTATACTTCAATCTTGCAACACCCACCACTCCATTGTCCTAGGAAAACAGCTCCACTCCTTTTTCCTCAAAAAGGGTATCCTTAGTTCCACTATTACAATCGGAAACCGCCTCTTACAAATGTACTCGCGCTGCAGTACTATGACTGAGACTTGGAAATTGTTCGATGAAATGCCACACAGAAATTGTTTTTCTTGGAACACAGTAATTGAAGGGTACATGAAATCAGGAAACAAAGAGAAATCATTGGAGTTGTTCAAGTTGATGCCGCATAAGAATGATTTCTCCTGGAACTTGGTCATTTCAGGGTTGGCCAAAGCAGGTGAGTTAGAAGTTGCAAGGGGTTTGTTTGATGACATGCCTAGGAAAAATGGGGTTGCTTGGAATTCAATGATTCATGGTTACGCGCGTCATGGGAATGCAAGAAAGGCTGTTGAGCTGTTTAAAGACTTGGGATCTTTGGGTGACTCATTCGTGTTGGCAACTATTATTGGGGCATGCGTTGATTTGGGAGCTATTGAATATGGGAAGCAGATTCATGCACATATGGTGGTTGAGGGACTAGAATTTGATCCAGTGTTATGGAGTGCTCTGATAAATTTATATGGAAAATGTGGTGATTTGGATAGTGCGAGTTGTGTTTTGAATTGGATGAAAGAACCTGATGATTTCTCTTTGTCGGCATTGATTTCAGGTTATGCAAGTTGTGGCAGAATGACTGATGCAATAAGATTATTTGATAAAATAAGTGATCCGTGTGTCGTTTTGTGGAATTCTTTAATTTCTGGACATGCTTTGAATAATGAGGAAATTGAGGCATTAGCTCTTTTTAATAAGATGCGGGAGAAGGGAGTTCAGGAAGACTTTTCTTCAATTGCAGTTGTTTTGAGTGCCTGCAGTAGTTTATGTATCTCTGAACATGTCAAGCAAATGCATGGCCATGCTCATAAAATTGGAGTAATCCGTGATGTTATCATTGCCAGCACTCTGATTGATGCCTACTCCAAGTGTGGAAGGCCTAATGATGCTTGCAAATTTTTTAGTGAGCTCCAAGCCTATGATACAGTCTTGCTTAACTGTATGATCACTGTGTATTCCAGTTGTGGAAGAATTGAAGATGCAAAGCATCTATTCAAGACGATGCCAACTAAAAGCCTGATATCATGGAATTCAATGATAGTCGGTCTGAGTCAAAATGGTTGTCCAATTGAGGCATTAGATATATTTTGTAAGATGAATGAACTAGACCTGAGGATGGACAAGTTTAGTTTGGCTAGTGTCATTAGTGCCTGTGCTAGTATCTCATGTATTGAACTTGGCGAACAAGTTTATGCTAAAGCTACTCTCATTGGACTTGAATCTGATCAGATAATATCTACTTCCCTTGTTGATTTCTACTGCAAGTGTGGTTTAGTTGAATATGGGCAAAAAATATTTGACACAATGACAAAATCAGATGAAATCTCTTGGAATTCCATGCTGATGGGTTATGCTACTAATGGTCATGGATTTGAAGCACTATTGTTGTTTAATGAAATGAGAAATGCTGGTGTAAGGCCAACTGACATAACATTTACAGGGGTTCTGTCTGCCTGTGATCATTGTGGACTTCTAGAGGAGGGACGAAAGTGGTTCAACTCAATGAAATGGGACTATCATATTGATCCTGGGATAGAGCACTACTCTTGCATGGTTGATCTCTATGCCCGTGCTGGTTGCCTTGAGGAAGCAATGAATCTTATAGAACAAATGCCTTTTAAGGAAGATGTAAGCCTGTGGTCATCAGTTTTGAGAGGCTGTGTTGCTCATGGAGATAAAAGTCTTGGAAAGAAGGTGGCAGAGCGGATTATTGAGCTTGATCCTGAAAACTCCGGTGCTTATGTACAACTATCAAGCTTATTCGCAACCTCAGGTGAATGGGAAACATCAGCTGCAGTTAGAAGTATAATGAGAGAAAAGCAAATAAAAAAGAATCCTGGTTGCAGTTGGGCTGAGAGTTGAACAAGCATTTTTGAGGTGGCCGAAGAGTTGTCAGAAAAACAAAAACCGATATGCCTCTCCAAAATGAGATGTATTATTCTTGATCAGCTTGCACTAATTGACCCTTTAAATGTCAATCGTGCACAGCTACTGGTAAGCAGAAAGAAATCATTTTATTCCTTGCGAGACATAGTTTGATACCGCATGCTTTACACATAAAACAATACCGGTTGCACCATTGTTGTGCTGGGCTACCTTGTTTCACCTGCTTCACTCACCAAGCTCAGTGGAGAGATTTTGGTCTTTTGTGGGATATTGTATTTGGCAATTGCTTGTGGTACTGTGTTTTTCACAGGTCGCTTTAGATTTGAGGAAATTAATTAATCGCAATGCGATTGTTCTGCTGCTTTATAGAGATCCCAGCCTCTAATACTCTGCATCGTGAGATGATAAAAGAAGGGAAGAGAAACAAATATGTCCATAGCTGACGATAGGATGGAAATACGACGGAGTGTTACATTTGATTTGTCTCATTGGTGCCTGTCAGCAACGGAGGAGAGGGAATACAGCTAGCACAAATATTGAGGCGGCACGCGCCGATGATGAAGTCACACCTACTTATTTCTGCCATGTGGCAAAATTTATTGTAACGCAAAAAAAGGAAAGAAAACATAAAAATTGTACAAATATTTTAATTTAGATGAAGTTCAATAATGTATTAATTGATTGCCTCTCTTTCACATTTTTTTATTCAATTAATTACTGAATATATTTGGATCCATCTAAACTTTCTAACCTTTTATTTTCCGCATATTTGTGTGTATATATTTAATTGTTTTTACTTTCTTAATTTGGGTTTAGGATGGATTCAAATACAAACTATAATACATGTTAAGTTTCGGGTAATTTAAATTATATTACATGGAATTATTTTAAAATCAAATCAAGTTGGATGAATCTATTTTATTATACTAAGGTAATATAATGGAGTTGGATTTTGGAGTGCAATTCCTTAAGTCAGATTGGCATCTTGCTACCTCTACTCTAATTTTCTTTCTTAATTCTTGCATGAATGCCTCTTGTTTTTCCCAGTTCAATTTTACCGACCGGAACAAGGTCATTATGCTCACGTGGCTTAACTGCTTTGGTCCTAACGTGGAGGGAAGACAAAGGCAACCGTTAAACTTCAAGCCATAGCAAATCCCTGTTGCTATAGATTTTAGTCCAAACACAATTCTCTGTTAAATTTGGGTTGAGCTAGAAGAGAGAAGAGTAACAATAAAAAGAGCCAATCCCAAAACCTTACCCCCCCTAAAAGGGAGGAATCAACGTCATATTCCTGCTTTGTATACAGAACAAAGAAACATTTGCTCCATGCATGCGCCCTTTTCTAAAACCTATATATGGGTCTCAAAAATTCTCTCTTTCTCATTACACCAACCTCATAAACCACTGTTTATCCTTAAAATCCATTAAATTTGCCCAAACAATCCATGCCCAGTTGATCAAATTTGGATTCGGTCGCATAACTTTTCTGGGTAATTGCTTTGTTAACCTTTACTTCAAAGTTGGCTCCTTTAACGATGCTTCCAAAGTTTTTGATGAGATAAATGACAAAAATATTATATCTTGGAATATTTTGTTGAATGGGTTGTTAAAGTTTGGTCATTTTAAGAAAGCATGTTTATTGTTCGATCAAATGCCTGCGAAAGATGTTGTAAGTTGGAACTCCATGATTTCGGGTTCTGGGTGGTTGGGGTTTTGGGGTTATGGTTTGCAAGTGTTTAAGGAAATGCAAAAGTTCGGTGTTAGACCCAGTAAGTTTACATTTTCAATTCTGACAACATTTGTGTCGTGTGCCAGTCAGGGGAAGGAAATTCATAGTAACATGATTACAAGTGGTGTTGGTTTGAGCAATTTGGTGATTGGAAATTCGTTAATTGATATGTATGGGAAGCTTGGCTTGGTAGATTATGCTTTTGGTGTGTTTTTTAGCATGGAAGAGGTGGATGTTGTGTCTTGGAATTCATTGATTTCGGGTTGTTGTAACTCAGGTTATGAAGTCATGGCATTGAAACAGTTTGATCAGATGAGATTTGCTGGTTATTCACCTGATGAGTTTACAATTTCAAATGTGATTTCTGTTTGTACTAATTTGAGAAATTTGGATAAGGGTAGGCAAATCTTTGCTCTCTGTGTCAAAGTGGGATTCGTCTTGAATTCCATTGTTTCAAGTGCCACTATTGACCTTTTTTCAAAATGCAACATATTAGAGGATTCTGTTAAGCTTTTTGAAGAAGTAGAACGTTGGGATTCTGTGCTTTGCAGTTCTATGATCTCAAGCTATGCAAGGCATGGCTTGCAGGATGATGCTTTGCTACTTTTTGTGCTCTCCTTGAGGGAGGATTGCAGGCCTACAGAGTTCTCAGTCAGTATTGTTCTGAGCTGTATAGCCTTTATTTCTGCAGAGCAAGGACATCAAGTCCATTCTTTGGTGATAAAATCAGGTTTTGAGTCAGAATCAATTGTTGCCTGTTCACTTGTGGATATGTATGCTAAAATTGGATTAATTGACCCAGCAATGCAGATTTTCTCCGAAATGCATGTAAAGGATATAATATCTTGGAACACATTAATCACGGGTTTAGCTCACAATGGCAGAGCTGTTGAGACCTTGGAAATATATAAGGAACTACTCAGAGAAGGTCCAGCACCAGATCGAATAACTCTTGCTGGAGTTCTATTAGCTTGCAGATATGGTGCTTTTGTAGATATAGGAATGAGTATATTTTCATCAATGGAGGAAAATTTTGGAGTTATACCTTGTGATGAGCATTATGCCTGCATTGTGGAGTTGCTCTGTCATGCTGGTAAAGTCAAAGAAGCATGTGATATTTTAGAAGCAATGCCTTTTCATCCTAGTTATTTAGTTTGGGAATCAATAGTTCTTGCTACTGCAACTTATGCCAACCCGAATCTTACTGAAAGTATGGCAGCAAAGATGATAGAGCTGGAACCACAGTCATCTTTACCTTATTTGGTGTTGAATCGTGCGTATGAGATGAGGGGTAGATGGGAGGGAATGATTCGAGTCAGGAAGGCCATGAAGTCAAGGTTGAAGAAGATTGTCGGATGCAGTTGGATTGGAATAAAAAACCATGTATATATGTTCCAGGCAGATCAGTTACATCATGATGGAGGAAGAGATATATATTTGATATTGAGATTATTGACTTGGGACTTGGAAGAAAAATGCTGTATTCACTTACAGCATGGGATAGAGGGTACTGAGTGGAATAAGAGTGAAACAAACTAGAAAATTAAAGAATTCAGGCTCTGATTTGTTGATGTCTTCAGAGTTCTTTACATATGTTATAGCCAGCATACATAGAATTAACAGGTTAAAGAAGATCACTATGTATGGATATGGTTTTGCATATATTTTTCTTGAACCCAATATGCGAACGAAGGTCATCTCGATATTTTCAACAAGCTTGATATTTGTAACTTTAAGGATTGACCCGGCTTTGCCAAGTTTGTCCAGGTATTTATACAAATTAATTTGATTAGCAAATTGAAAGTTTCAATTCTGCTTTTGATTATTTGTAGAAGGTGATGAAATTAAGAAATGGATTCTAACCCACTTACATGAACACTAATTATCAATTTGCTCTGGTGAAGAAGTAACATAGCATCTGCTGCTGCACTGAGCAAAGGTGATGCTGTTCTGGCCCAGCTAAAGGAAAATGCATAAGAATGTATTAATGGTTGTATTCTCCAAGTATTTGTATAGGTTCATGGAATATCATGATATTATCTAATAACGTGTTTGCCCTGCCAGCACCAGGAACCTGTACAACTATTAAGGTGTGATTTTATAGTGTTAGAATTTGCCAATTAAAGCTCTGGAATGGCGATGCCGGATCATTAAAGGTCAAGCAAGGTTGGTCAACCAGAAATTGCTCTGAAAAAATGTACCACCAATCACTGTATTTTGGCATCTGAAGACACGCTAGTGGGGTTCTTACCCTCTAATGAAGCAAGTTGTAGTATTCTGTTGTCTTAATACCCATATGAAACTTTTGAACCAAAAATGATTCGCACACGAAGTTATTTGAAAGAAGTAATAAAAATGGTGCTACTGTATCGGCCAACTCCCTCAGCCCCATCAAAACTGTTCTGAGAAGCCCTAATTCGGTGATTGTAATTGATTTGAAATAGTGCAAATGATTTAAATTTGGATTTAATTTAATGCACTGAAAGCTCGCCAAATGTAACTTTACAAGAGTTTAATAATAAATATTAAAGTTTTTAAAAATAGATATGAGATAAAACAAAATATTAATATTTTTATTTAAAAATACATAAATTGTTGTGAAATATATCATGAAAAACATCTATGAGAAAAAAGTATTAATAAAGTAAGAGATTTTATTTAAGAGTAGGTTTTTACCAATGATTAAACTCTATCTAGATAGAATTTATAAGATAGAAAATAATGTTAAGTGATTTGATTTGGATGGATTAAATTCAAATTTTAATCCAATATAATCTACATCCAAATGAGGTATACATAATCAAATTTAAGAGTTCAAATCAAATTATACTCTTATATATGGCTTGTTGGGCTACTTGATTTGTCTCGACTATTGGGCATAGATTGAACTATGGGGTAGTGACATAATGGACATTCACACAAATATTTATAACACTTCTCCTTGGATGTTTATTTTATAAAAAATATGTCTCATTAAAATCTTATTAGGAAAAAACCTTTTGAAAAAAAAAATCTAAGTGAAAGACAAAATGTACATAATTCTTTTCAAGAATCTATTTTTGCAATACCACTTCATTAAAAACCTTAATAAAAAAAACCTAGTGGGAAAAAGCTTGATGAAAAAACAAATACTCTGTGTATTTTACATTCTCTGATGACTATATTATGTAAGATCTTTAAAAAAGACATATTCCAATATTTTATACCAATATTTTAAATGTTACAATAACAATGATTTTAGTGAATAAATCTATTAGATTATCACTTGAAAGATTTTGTTGAGTACTAATATCTTATTTTTCTCGAAAATCATGAGTGAAAAAGAACTTTGACAAAGTATATTTTGTTCTATCACCTTTAATAAATTATTCTTTTAATTGAGCTACACAAGAGGTATTATTCTTATATAATGTTGTTGGAATTTTCTTCTTGGTTGACTCACATGTTTCTCGAATATGTTGAGTTATAAATTTTAACTAGATACTTTTACGACTTACCTCATAAATTGTTAAAATTTCTACACAGTTAGAAGTAGTAGCAATAATAGTTTGTTTTACAGAAGGTCATGAAATAGTTATACCTTCGTATGTGAGTAAGTAACTTATTTGGGATCAAGTTTTGTATGAATTAGATAAATATTCTGCATTTGCATAACCAATTAAGCTTAATTTTAAATATATTTGAGTAATATAAACCAATGTTCATTGTTCTTAAGAGGTATCAAAGTATATGTTTAATTTCATTCCAATGTCTTCGAGTTGGAAAAGAATTATATTTTACTAATAAATTTACAACAAATGATATATTAATTCATGTATTGCAAGCAACATACATTAGTGCTCTGATTGTACTAAGATGTGACACTTTAGGATTAAGAAATTTTTCATCATTCTCACGAGGTTGAAAAGGATCTTTTTTCACATCTAATGACCGTACAACCATTAGTAAATTCAATGGATGTGCGTTATATAGAATCGTTTTAACACTTTTGCTATATAATTTGATTGATTAAAAAAAATTCCATTTGCTAAGTGCTCAATTTGAAGATCCAAACCAAACTTTACTTTTCTAAAGTCTTTCATCTCAAATTTTTTTCATTAAGCAACCTACGACTTTTAATAACTCTTTTGGAGTTCCAATAATATTCAAGTCATCTACATAAATAGTAATTATAATAAATTCAAATCCAAATCTATTGATAAACACACATAAGCATGTAGGATAATATTTATATCCTTTTTTCAACCAATATTTACTAAAGCAATTATACTACATGCATCCGGATTGCTTTAATCCATAAAAAGATTTATTTAATTTAATCAAATAAATTTTCCTAGAATTGTGTACTCTAGGCAACTTAAATTCTTCAAGGGTTTTCATATAGATATTGTTATGGAAATTGCCCAAGAAACAACAAAGATAAAACCCAGAGAAATTAAGCAAACAGATAAACACAAGAATTTACGTGGTTCGGCCTCTTGCCTACATCCACGGAGTGAAACTATGTTTATATTATTGAAAAATTAAAGTACAATAAATTGACCTCTATGGCTCCCCAAACCAACCCAAGATCCCTTGTACACTCTTTTCCAATAACCTCCCAAGAACACTCACCCAAACCACTCTAGCTCCACCTAGAGCAAAAGACAGAGTTACAAAGTATCCATTCTCTAAGACTTTCAAAGCACTACTTGCAATTCTAAAGCCTAAAGATTCACTTTTATAGTATAAAAGTTCAAAGTAGAATGTGATTAGGACTTTATGTGGAATAAGAAGTTTAAAATTATACAACTACTTACTGTTGTACATAAACCAAAATTCTAATCAAATAAGATATAGAATTCTAATCAACCTAAAACTTAACAAATCTCCACCTTTGACTTGAATTCAAACTCCTTAAACTTCTTCCACCAGTCGCACTCAATTGCAACTTCTTAACTCCACCTACTTTCCAACACTTTGAATCACTCTCCAAGCACAAAACTTTTCAAAACATTAGCCTTTATAATTACCACGACTACACATACCGAATCAAGCATGGTCCAACGCTCGATTCTACAAAACGACCAATGCACCTGTGTAGCCATCAAGTCAATGGCACTAATTGGCTTCAAAAAGGGACCTCGACGACCTTTCCAATTCACCACTAGCAAGATTTTTCGTCCTTTCACCTTCGTTTACATCATGGGAACCTTTCATCATCTCCTCGACAAATGAAATCTCACTTTGGTAGCTACCATCTCCTATGCACTGTTCCCATCCCTTCGAGGCCTCACATTCAAGACGATATAAGTCATTATATAGATTCCCCCTCATCAGGACCATGTCACCTTGTGTGACTTTTACCATTCTATCACAAGCAGAATATCCATACCCTTTAGAGTCTAACAGGCTTAATGATATTAGATTCTTACGCATCTCTGAGACATAGGCCACACCACCCAAAGAGCGCTCAACGCCATCAAACATTTTGATTTTTACTATTCTAAGACCCATGACTTTCACTATTGATTTATTACCAATAGTCAAATTCCCAGCCACCCCTTCTTGAAGTAAATCAAAATAGTCCTTTTGATAACATATGTGAGTGGCAGAAGCAGAATCTAAATATCAATTAGAATTTGCATCCATATTTTTTGAGATTGTAAAGACATCACAATCATCACCTTCAGCAACAAAAGCACACTCACTTTTGTTCTCGTTACTTTCATCCCCTTTTGTAGGACAATCCCTTTTAATATGTCCATACCCTTTGCATCGAAAGCACTGAACATTGTTGGATCTAGACTTGCCACCCTTAGATCCCTTATCAGTTGACTTCCTCCTACGAACCTCAGTTACCAATGCCAAGCCACTTGGATCTCTATCCCCTTCCTTACTTTTCTTTCAGGCATCACGAGACATTAATGTTGTTTGTGCTTATTTTAACGTTATTGTATCCATCCCACATATCAGAGATTTTACAAATGCCTCATAGGAGTCTGAAAGCGAAACTAGGAACAACAATGCCTTTTCCTCTTCCTCCACCTTCACATCAACTTTCTTCAACTGATCAATGATCCCGTCGAATTCATTCATATGCTTCATGAGGTCTCCATTCTCTTCCATCTTTAAGCGATACAACTTTCGCCTAAGTTGCAACTTGTTAGAAAGACTTTTCGTCAAATAAATTTTCTCTAACTTTGTCTACAACCTTGAAGCAGAATCCTCATCAATAACATGATTAAACACATTATCTCCAATGCAAAGCCGAATTTTACCGAACCCGAAGCTTTGATACCAGTTTGTTATGAAAACTGCCTAAGAAACTACAAAGATAAAACCCAGAGAAATGAAGCAAACAGAAAAATACAAGAATTTACGTGGTTTTGACTCTTGCCTACGTCCACAGAGTGAAACTATTCTTATATTATTGAGAAATTAAAGTACAATAAATTGACCTCTATGGCTCCCTAAACCAACCCAAGATCCCTTGTACACTCTTTCCCAATAACCTCCTAAGAACACTCACCCAAACCACTCTAACTCCACCTAGAGCAAAAAACAGAGTTACAAAGTGTCCCTTCTCTAAGACTCTCAAAGCACTGCTTGCAATTCTAAAGCCTAGAGATTCATTTTTATAGTATAAAAGTTCAAAGTAGAATGTGATTAGGACTCTATGTGGAATAAGAAGTTTAAAACTATACAACTGCTTAATGTTGTACATAAACCAAAATTCTAATCAAATAAGATATAGAATTCTAGTCAACCTAAAACTCAACAGATATCGATATTAAATGAGCCATATAAATAGGCTGTAGCTCTATTCATTAGACGCATTTTAATTTTCTCATGTATTGTCAAACTAATTAGATATAAAAATATAATTTCATTCACCACTAAAGAATATGTCTCTTTATAATCAATATTAGGTCTTTGGGTAAAACCTTGTGTGAGAAGTTGTGCTTCACAATCTTTTTTTTTTTCATTTCATTTTTACACAAATATACATTTAGATCCCACTAGTTTTATCTTATTTGTTGTATGGATTGCAGGTCCAAAAATTTCACATTTTACAAGTTCATTCAGTTTCACCTTTATTACGTTTTTTCACATTGGTCAATGATTTCTATATCTACATTTTTCAATAAATGTAGGTTCAAGATCTTTATTTTTTTTCATAATATTGAGCACTACATTATATGTAAAAATATCATCAGTATTTATTTCACTCTGGTTTCATCTTTTCCTATCATGATATAATTTATTGAGATCTTTTCATTTTCAATGATTTTAGATATTTGAATTTCTTCTGAAAATTTATTAATTATGTCAAATGTCTCTTCTTAAGTTTCTGTTCCCTTTTTCTAACCATCTTCTATATTTGTTTATTTTCTTTTTTGAGGAATTTATCTTTAGAACAGATTTATTTCCCACGCTTCTAGTGTGTTTTGTCTTATAGAGACATGAATTCTAATAAAAGCATTTGGAGCTAGTATATGATATTTACTTATTCTCTTTAGGTTAATTAATACGTCTAGTAATTGATTTGTTATATTTTACAAATGAATTATCTTTTCAACTTTAAGTTTACATTGATTTGTACGATGATCAAAACTGAATAATGATAATGCATTTCAAGAAAAGTTTTTTTCCAAATGCTTATTTTCTTCCTTTAATGTTGAAAAATCTGTTTTATCAAAATGATAATCAACAAACCTTGTTGTAAATAAATCTCTTGTTAATAGTTCTAGATACTTAATTATAGATGGAGATTTGTATTTAACATATATTCTTAACCTCCTTTAATGATGCATCTTTGTGCGTTCTAATGGAGCACTTGGAATAGATATCACACATCTAAAATTTCTTATATGAGAAATATTTTATTCCTAATCATAAACCAATTATATAATAAAAAATTTATGATAACTCATTAGTATAATGCGTACACGTGTTGCTACATGCAAAATGACATGCCCCCAAGTAGAAATGGGAAGTGTTTAATAAAAGATTCTACTGGACCATTTTGTGTATGAAATGAGCAACGGATTGTTCAACAGTTTTTCCAACTAATATGTAATATTCATTAAAAGGTTGAGATGTGAATTCACCAACATCATCAAGACATAGTCTTGATTACATAATCAGGAAAATGTACTCACAAACAAATGATTTGGGCAAGTAATCTTGCAAACCAAATTGCAAGATAATAATAACCACACATGTGACCATTTATTTTATGTATTGATTAAATTCATAAAATATATAAATGGTCTACATAGTGGATGTATGGGTCCACATATATTACCCTAAACACATTTAAAAAATGTAAATGATTCAATCCCAAGTTTAGCTACTGATGGCTTTATAATAAATTTTCCTTGAGAGTAAGTAACACATGAGAATTCATCATATTGAATAATCTTTTAGTTTTTTAATAGATGATTATATGAATTTTCAATAATTTTTTACATCATTATTTATCCAAGATGGTCCAATCGGTCTTGCCAAATATTAAAATCATTAGTAAACTTTTTGGTTTACTATAGTATAAATTTCAATCATTCTAATATTTGTGTAATACAACCTTAATGAATATAAATATTTTTCTTCAATAAAATAAGATACATATATTGTAAGAAACTTGCAAGTTAACATATAACATTAGTTGTATAATTTACTATTAAAATGCATAATAAAAACATATCATTTAAATATAATGAAAACATATAAAAACATCTTCACTATAAAATTATACTAAAACATACCAACCAATTATTTTTTTAGGGTGGACAAGACAGATAACAACACCTAGATGTATTATATCAACTTGGTCATGATTAAAATAATTTTCAACAAAATTTGCTACAATTTTTTTTCTTTTAGCTTTTAGTAATGTTTGATGGAGTTCAACAAAATGTTTCGATGTATGACAGGTATGCGACCTATGGCCTTTCATTCCACGATGATGATAGCCATTTTCTATATTCCTTTTATTCTCTCCACTTTTTCTTATATCTATTCATTATTCATCCATTTCTAGTCGATAAAGTATCCATCTACTTTCGGTGGGTAAAGGTATCCATCTATTTATGGTGGGAAAATGTATCCACTTACTTGTATCCATTTACTTCTGGTTACTAAAGTATTCATCCACTTTTTGTAGTTAACCATATTCTTAGAATAGGGATTAGTGTAACTACCATTATTATAATTATTATAGCAACCTCTTCCATGCCCATACCCATAATTATTAAATTATGTCACATTTACTATCGTAAGGTGCAGGTCTAAGAATCCGACCACTCGACGTGAGAAATTTAAGAGTCACCACCAAGCTTTTTTCTAGATGTGATTGGCCATCTATTGCTTCGAGTCTAATCAACGAAGTTTTAAATTGATTTTAAGTCCGTTGAGAGAATTTTAAAGTGGTCTATGATTTTTAAGACTGAGTTTGAGAGTACTGTTATGCTTAAGGAAGGATTAGCACCTCCATGATGTCCGTTCCACAAATGGTACCATTTGATTATAGATTATCCTATTGAATTCTTAATTCTTAAATTTATTATGTTTCTTTGGTTATTGCTCATTTATTTTACCCTCTATTTGAGTAAAATATTTTATTTGACTCTATGGAGGTGATGTGAACATGATGCATTCGTAAAATGTATGGTATATATAATTCAAATAATGTCGGATGAATAACCTTTATTGAGGATATTTCCCGGATCTGCCCATCAAACTGGTGGGGTTCGAGGATATTCTTTCACCTAGAGAATTATCCGAAAAACTTGCCTTCATAAATTTGACGAATAAATCCCATCCTTGGGGTTATAGTACGTATTTTAGCAAAAATAGTATTTTCGTGAATGCAGACCTATTACGAGCCAAAACCTTTTTATTAAAGAAGTTTCTCGAGCCCTCCCATCATACTGGTGGGATTCGAAGATACACTTTCACCTAGGAAACTTTTCAAAAAAAACTTACCTTCACAAGATCTTTCAAAAAACTTCCATCATCGGGACTTATACTCTTTTACATAAATATTTACATGCCATAACATTTACAATGTAATAGTGATGTGTGATATACTTATGAAATTTGTTATTTTGTTTCTAAGTCCTCCTATATCTTCTTTGTTATTTATTTAAGATTTTCTTTTTTTTATCGTTTCTCATTATAAATAAATATATATTATGAATTATATGTTTTTCTACGTTATTTTGGTGTCAGTCCATTTGATTATATAGGTTTTCTTTTTGCCTAAGTCTTATAGCCCTTAAGCAAGATATCTCCTATTATAGTTATTATTATTTATGTATATATCTTTTAATTCAACTTTCACTCTTTTTTTATTATTGTTTATCCTATTTCTTTTTTTATAACCCTTATAAATTTATTATATATATAACTAAACATTTACATTTTATATTTTAAATGTATTCATTATTATGAATTTTCCATCATTGAATATTTTGTTACTTATTTATTTATTGTCATGAGTATTATTATTTTTCACAATTTTATATTTATCTTTTGACACCTTAAGTGAATATATGTCATTTGTTCTTTTACATTTATTATATTTTGACTAATTTATTCCATAATAGTTTTTGTTTATTTAAAATTAAAAATATCAGAATTTTAAAAGTAAAACTCTCTCATCGTACTGGTGGAGTCTTAAATCCCGAGCCTAGAGAAAATTCACTCGAAATTGCTACTCTTCGCATTCCGAATGAACATCCCATCATCGGTATAATTTAATATTATCTTCAATACTTATATTAGACATATATATATATATATATATGTTATTTCCTACTCTATTTTTAATAACTAAAACTTTACTTATTTCTTTATATTTATCATACTATTATATTTTATCTACATAAATATACCTTTTTTTTTTCTAACACATAAGAAATTAATAGGTTCATGTTGCATGAAATTTTTGAACCACAACTAATTATCCCAATTTAACTCCAGACCCTTCATCATTCCTTTCAACAGATTTTATAAACAAATATCCCATAACACTCAGCAAACCAATAAATGCTACTCTAACCCTATAGTTATGAATTTCTTATACTAAAAGCTAATAACTTGGAAAGTAACCCACTTTTCTTATCCTTCCTAGAAACAACCAGAGGACAACAGACTCTTAAAAAAAAGTTAAACAGTTTATATTTACAAACACAATGAAGTTAACTCCTTTGTAATGCCACTGACATAAAAGTGTCAACACTAAATATATATATATATATATATATATTTTCTACCGATTTTATATTCATTTTTATTTTTATATTTTTGCCTCGTTGTTCTTAATATCCATACTATATAAATACATATAATAAATCTTTTTATATTTTCCATTTATTCTATTTCTATAGAAATCTTATTTTTATTTCTTTATTTTCTAAACTTTACCAGGCCCAAACGTATATAAATCACATAAATAAACTTAAAAATCTCAAACCCATAGATTAACCCAAAAGCAAAAGAATTGAAGCTTACCTGGTCTAGGCTGGAACTAGCTTGAGACTACTAGGCTTTGTATGCGACACGGATCTGGCCTTTTTCTTTCAATACACTTCACAAGCCTCCAGCTCTCCCTCTATTCTCTAAGCAACAACCTCTTGCTCCATTTTTGCCTCTAAACCAAAACGGCGCCGTTTGATAAAAACCCTTAGTTAACAAACGCATTTTCCCATCTTCGTCAGCGTTTCTTCTCTTTCTTGTCTTTTTCACTTTCTCTCTCTCTACACGAAATTCTCCCTAACTTGTCGCTAAAAATCCGACCTTTTCCTTCCAAACCCAAAACCCAACCTTCAAGCTCTTCCTATTGACTCCTGAAGCGACGGCCTGAAGACCGGACCCAAACCTTTTAGATCTTTCTCTTCCCTTGCCAACAATCTAAAGATCGGACCTAGAAAAACCTTAAACCTCCCTCCTTGAAAAAAATCAGAACCAGCTCCCTAAACTCTATCACCCCTTCCCATTTTCCATTTTCGTTTTTTTTTTCTTCTCTTTCTTTTTTTTTTGTTTTGTATTGATTGTGGGTTCCTTTTGCTACTAGGTCTTTTTTTAGTTACTTGGTTTTTTCTGATTTTGATGCGACTAGGGGTTTTTTTTAAAAATTTGCTCTCTCTCCTTTTGTCCAATTTTTTTCTCTCGATTTTTATAGCTGCTTTGCCTTTGATGCTGTTGCCAGACGCTAATTTCTCATGTCTGGTACAACAAGGATGTCCTTGGCTGAGCTGTTTCTTTTGCTTTATTTTTTATTTTTATTTTCTTTATTTTCCTGTTTTTCTCGGTTTCTAGAATTTAGTAAACTTTAATCCTTAATTATTGCTTTTAATTTTATTTGGCTTATTTGATCTGAAATCCTGGTTTCAAATGCTTTTGGGTCTGTTTTTGGGCCATAGACTAAAGTTCCAAGCCCAATTTTGCATTGGGTTTTAAACTATTAACCCCATAAAAATAAAAGAAAATAAAATAAAATCACATAAAAATAATTGTGTCTACATTTACTTTTAAAAATGGATGTAGTTCATGATTTTTTACTAATAGTTCGTTATTTTGCCTAATCACGAAAAGGTATGAAATTCAAAACAAAAGATATTTTAGATTATTCAGAGTATAGTATTTTCACTTGTTATAAAAATAAATATTATATAAAGTTAGTTTTATTTGTTTAATTCAAAATATTTTATGTAGAATCTCATGATATTAAAAAGAAATTTACATATGTTGAGTAAAATTATGGTCGAAATTCAATAAAACAAATAATATATTAAGAAAATAATATTCTAAAACTAGAACAAAGATAACATATATGATTATATATGTTTATACTCAATCTAATTAATAAATCAAGGGATAAAATATTATTAATATTTCAAGATAGCAAAATTTACATTAAAATTGATTTTCAAAAAATAAAAATTTTACAGAGATATCAAGTCACTTACTTGATTTGTTAAAATTAAAAATTGAAAGTTAACTATTGAAATCATTTTGAAATTTAAAGAAATGGAACTTAGATTTTAAGATGATGATGAAAACTAAATGATACAAAATTTTGAGAAATTAGAGAATTATGCTGATCACGTATTGTGAAAAATAACTTGAAAAAACATCTACAAGAGAAAAGTATTAATAAAGTAAGAAGATTTTATTCAAGAGTTTATATTTACAAATGAAGTGAAATGCCTATTTATAAACTAATAATCTCTATCTAGATAGATTTTATAAGATAAAGATAAGAGAAAATTATGAGAAATGACCTTTCTTGATAAATGTATTTTAAAAATAACCATCAAAATAAATTTAATTATTTTTAACCATATTTAGTCATAACTTGAAAAAAACACTCTTAAAACTATTTAAAATAAATTAAATTATTCATCACAATTTCTCCCCATTTGTGCTTCTAATTTTTCTCTCTCAACATCCCACTCTCTCTAATTTTATCGATTTCTCTTTTCGGCATTGTCTACTATGTCCCCGATTTCTCTCTCTCGAGCATTCAGATTTCTCTTTCCAGTACTTTGAAAACACCAAACGATGGTTTTGATGTGCTTGACAGGATGGCTATTTGTAAAATTTGATTTTTAGGTATTTTGGATAAAACTACAAAGTAGAAATTATCACAAATGTTTGAAATAAATTTTAATTGGATCAATTCAGGATCTAAATCCCAATAAACTCAAAATTTTAAAATTTATAAACCTAGGTTTTTAATAATTTTTTTTTTCAATTTTTAGTCAAAATAGGTGTTTTAAATAAGAAAATTTGTGTTTTGATTTATAGAAACATGTTAGAAACATGTTAGAAACACTTTAATTGGTGTCAAATTGTCAAATAAACAAAATGAAATAAAAAGAGTTGAGAGGATTTGAAGTTTTAGTTTGTAAGTAACAATAACAGTTTAGGCATTAAAGTGTAATAAAATGTTTTTGAATATGACGTGTAACAGTAATATTTTTTCAACATGACGTGTAATAACAGTATTTGTTTTTCAACATGACGTGTAACATGTTTTTGTACATGATATGTAACAACCTAATCATGACGTGTCACATGTTTTTGTATATGACGTGACCTAACCATGACGTATAACATATTTTTGTATATGGTGTGTAACATCATATCGTGTAATTTCATTCAAGATAATTTTATCCAACTTGATTAAAAATAGTTAAAATTATAAAAGAGGCTATATTTGAAAACATCTTATTTTTAAGGGTTATTTTTTAAATGCCCATAAAAATAATGTTAAAGTATTTGATTTGGATGGATTAAATCTAAATTTTAATTCAATCTAATCTACATGTAAATCTAAATATAGCTAATCAAACATAAAAGTTCAAATCAAATTACACTCTTTTGTCTAACTTGCTAGGCTACTCAGTCTATCTCAACTGCTTAACCTAATGTGAACTCCTGAACTATAACATAATGGACACTCACACATATATTTATAATATAAATATATATTTTTTTGTCTCTCTCCAACTCTCTCCCACCTTTTCTTGTTGTCTTCTTCTATCTCTCTACAACTCTATCGTCTTCTTTTCTTTCTTTCTTCTTCTATTAAAGAATAAGTTTGGCAAAATTGTACAACTACAAAAGCGAAAGATTTCAAAATAATTTCTTTTCTCCTTTGTGATTGCAATGTGATAAAAAATTATTTTCAGATAAATAAATTTTATTAAAAAAATTTTATTAGGGTTTATATTTCTTATGACTTAACTTTGGTTGTTGCCTTTCAGTTTAATTGATTATATGCCTTGCTGCCTTGTTGTTCTTATGGATAAAATTTGCAATGATAATAGCACAAGTTAAAACCTTAAACATTACATGTTAAAACCCCAAAAATAACCTTGAAAAGTACTTCAGTTCCAATCTACTGGTTGAGCCCCTTCAGTGGGTTGACTTGATCAAAATTAGGACTCCCCAAAGTAGCTTTCCATGTTTATCGCATTTCCAAATCTTAAAATATTGCCTTCAACCATATCGTCATCTCTGGCTTCATTGTGAATTTCTTCACCCACCTCTTTTGCAACAACCTTTTCCTTTTCTTTTTGTAGAGAATCTGTTGTATGATATGCAACTTCTTAGTGATTACTCCCTTCAAACGAGACATGCCTAATCACCTTATATGATTCAATCTCCCTTGCAATTTCTTGTCCCAGCAGTTCAATATCCCCAACCATCTAATCAAAAATTTCTCTTGTATTCACCAATTCCTCTTGTATTCACCAATTTCTCTTCAATTACATCTTCGCTTTCTCTTAGGGATCCTAATCATGTATTGTTGAATATTGTATCAGCAACACATTCTCTCTTAGGGATTCAACATGCCTATTGAAGAACAAGAAAGAAACGAAAGAATGTTCACTTTTTTTCTCCCTTAAGGTTTCAATAGTACTTTCTCTTTTAGGGATTCAAGGGTTGAAGAACAAGAAAGGAATGTGGTAATCACATTTGGAGAAAAATAGAAACTATTTTAATTTTTATCTAATTAATTATTAAAAACTTTTTAATATTTAAGTTTAAGCTCCTGAAGAATTTTAGTTTTATCTTGTTCATGAAATGACAGCATTTTTGTGAGCTGACAAAATATAACTTCTACACCCTGTCAGTATATCAAATATTAATTCTTTAAGTTTTAGTCAAAATACTATAAAGAATAAAGAGATTAATGAAGAAAGCACTTTTCAAGGCCTAGCGGCATAAGGCAGCATATGCAAGATAAGAAAAGGCAACAACATCTTGCAGTAAAAACCAATTTTGTTGCTTGCACATTGATATCAATGACTCATTAATTTAGCATTCACAAGTAGGGGAGAGCAAAACCAAATCAAATCAATTATTTACCTAAATTAAATGCAATTTGAATAAAACGGTTTGGTCTAATTGGTCTATTGAGTCAATGGTCTAAAATGTTTAGTCCAATTGGTTTTTAGTCAGTTTTTGGTTTTAAAATTCTTGGACCAATTCACTCAAAAAAACCAAACTAATTAAACGTATATATTAATATGTAAAATATTTTTTATATATTAAGAAGAATTGATAGTAAACTTTATTAATAATATACTTAAAATATATTAGTTTATTATATGTACATATGTAAATCATAATTATAACAATTTAATATTAGCTATATATATTTATTTATTTATAAATCTGTGCTAATATTTTAAATGATATAATTTATATGTTAACATTATAATATATGATAGTAAATATCTTACATAGTAATATATTATAATTATTACACCCTAGTAATGTTTATGTTATAAATATATATATAATTTGTATAAATATTATATATATACATATATTTAATTTATACATATACATTACTATAACTTATAACAAACTTTATTTATATGATTATACTTAATAACTTTATTAGTTATCACATTAGTTTTTATAACATGTTATTCATAATTAGTTATTACTTATACAAACTTTGATATAAAAATTATAACATACAAGTTGTATCATTAATTTCATATATATATATATATACATATAGTAAAATAATATATTATATATACATATATTTAATTTATAAATAAGCATTACTATAATTTATAATAGACTTTATTTATATGATTGCACTTAATCACTTTATTAGTTACAATATTGATTTTATAACATATTATTTATAATTAGTTACTATTTGTATTTTTTTTATGTTTAGATTATCTATATATTTTATAATTATGAATGAAGTTTATTAATTTTAATACTGTAATTTGAAAAAAGAAGAGTGATAAAATTTTAATTCATTGGTCCAAAATCGAATTGATGGAACCAATTCTATATTTGGTTAATTTGGTTTTCTTTTTTGTTTGGTCGATTTTGATTGGTTTTTTAAAAATATTTATCTATTTGATCTTTAGATGTGATAGATCAAATTACTCAACCCACCAATTTGTTCCCCCGACAATGGAAAATCTTACAAAATAATGCCAACCGTCTACCTAAGCCATCATTCGCAGCAGCTCCACGACCACCTACAACCTTTCCTACAAAACGAACCTAAATCCAATTTTCAAAACTTTTCAAATTGAGCTTATTTTAAAGTGAGTCGAGCTGTAATTAAGTGAAGAAATTTTTGAAAATTTTAAAATCGAACTTATTTTGAAATGAATCAAGATTTGTTCAAGAATTTCAAATTGAAAATACAAATTCTACTTTATATTATTATTATTTTCTTGAAAAGACATTAGTTAGATAAGCAATCCAAATGAATCATTGTTTGTAACTTAGTTTATTCTTTCTTGGCTAGTTGGCCTGTATTTTGTCTTTGTCTTGTACAGCAAGGAGGTAGGCAGCCAGCGTTCATTGAGGCTGTGGGACACCCATAGGCATAGAATTTAGGCGGAAGGTACGGCAATTTGGTTGCAAAATCATCTAAGCAGCAATAGCTAATGTAATCTTCTAAATGATTGGGCATTTGGCACATTGTTGGAAGGTGAGAAAATTTACATTGAGTCGCTTAAAGAATGTTTAATCTAAAAGAAAAAGGAAATAGCTGTAACTTGATTTCTCTACCTCTCTTTCCCAAATATTGTAATGGGTTATTTTGAAGAATGCGTATAATCTTTTCGCCTCATTTTCGCCGGTGTGTGCCGCATAAGTAGACCAAACCATTGATTTTAACAGTGTCAATCACTTTGCTTATGGCTTGCTAACTCAACTAGTTCTCTTCTCTTTCTTCGATGTTGGGATAGAAACCACTTCTGCTGGCTACAAAAGGTTAATGTTAAATATTTATTAAAAACCTGTTTGATCTATTTTTTTTTAAAGTTTAAAAGTTATAATGAAGCTCATATTAAAAATATAATTTTTAAAATTAAACCAAAATTGTTTGATAAGCGGTTTAACAAAAAAAATTATATAAGTTTTAATTTTGATTAAAATTACTATAAAAGGTATTTATGTCATCTTTACTCATTTAATAAACCAAATCGAAATAACTCTATTTCAAATATATATTCGATTTTAGACATTAAAATAAAAAAAATTCATAAAGAAATGAAACAACTCTTAAAATAGTATTCATAGTATTAGATTTTTGTTGATCTAACAAGAGATCGAACCATGATGCTTCAATTTTTTAGAAAAAGAAGAGAACAAAGAAAATGATGTATTTGACATTAAAATCTTTTTTGACAAAAAAAAAAGAGAAAACTTTTAAATAATACTTGAATGCAGTTTTGAATTGTGAGTCTTCTTTTCTCTTAATTTTTGTAAGAACAAAAAAATCTTAGATTTTATTATTCTGTTGTTGGATATTCTATTATTTTCTTAATAGGTAAATTGTGATTTGTGCTGAAAAATGGTGATTTACAGAAAGAATGAGAGGAGAGGGAGATTGCTTGAGAGAGGAGCATTTTCTGAAAAACTGATTTGCTTTTAAAATAAGAGAAGAGATAGCTCTTCATTGGAGCTTTTTTTGAAATATTTTTTTTAATTTTGTTTAAAAATATTATTTTTTAAGAACTTTTCAAAAATCCTGTTTGACTTGATTTTTGCTTTTACAATATAGATAAATTGAAAAAAAACCAAACCAAACAAGTACTTGGTTTTACTGGACAGTTTGACTTTAGGATTTCAAGTTTAATCCTACTATTCAAATTATCTCTACATAAAAAAAATACACTCACTTATCACTGAGCTAGCCCTTGCTTCTCATGTTTCCAAAGAAAAATATTGACTAAATACTCAAAAAAATTTTTGACTTATGTAAAAAAAAAGTCAATTTAGCCTTTATTTTTTTATTGCGTTCAAATAAGTACATGAACTTTTATTTCAGATCAAATAAACCCCTTTTTTTAATAATTAGTTAATTTTCGTTAATCAACAATACACGTGGCACTTTTATACTACATGGTAAGTTGATATGACATTTTGATGATGTCACTGCCATGTGACCAATGACGTGACATTAATTATTGTTGATAAGGATTTGTATGCTTATTATTTTACCTATACACATATCCAAAAATGATTGGTTAAGGATTTCAAAGAAAAAAATAAATGTTAATCAATAATATTTAATGTCACATCATCTATTATGTGATAGTAACATCATCAAAATATCATGTCAACTTGGGACGTGATAGATGATGTGGTATAAAAGTGTTATATGTACCATTGATTTACGAAAGTTAGTCAATAGTGAGGGAAAAAGACTTATTTGATTTAAAATAAAAATTTAGGAACTCATCTGAACACAATAAAATGATAAGAGCTGGATTGATTTTTTTGACATAATTTAAGAGCTTATTTGGATATTTAACCAAAAATATTTATAACCAATTTGTGTGTCAATTGCGGATCAGATATTACTTTCCATAAATCTAATTTTTTAACCCATGTATTTTGCATTTTTATATATGATCAACATATACATTAAAGAATCATTTTTTTATTTAAAAAATAAAAGATTTGAACCCAACTTTTTGAAATAGAAGACTTCTTTATTCACGGACACAATGATACACAGAAATGTCAAATTAATTACTTTTACGTGTCAAATCCAATTTGAAAACAAATAAAAGAAATATAAGAATGTATGATATTTGCCTCCTTCTCCATGATTAAATAATCAATTAAAAAGCTTGGGATACATACTTATTAGTTGGCAAAATATGGGGGATTGTTAATTTGCAAGCTAGATTTTTCTTTTTCGTTTTTCTTGTTATAGAATTTTGGAAGCTATATTCAGCTGGAGGTTGGGATAGTAGTTAATTAGGCATGGAGGTTGGCAATTTATTAATTATTAATTGCACATGCAAAATTAAATTATTAGAGCAATACGGATGGTACTTACTATATGGTCACGTTTCTTAAGAGCACATCTCTTCGATTAAAATAGAAAACATAAAATTTAAGCATTATGTCAATTATGTGAAGCATTCTCTTGATCTACAAATGAAGTATAATTATAAATCTTCAAATTAATTAAGCTGATATGTCTCTTATTGATTTACTAAAACAAGTGTATCTCATTTCATTAAAAATTCTTGAGCGGTTCCTTGTATTATGATTATGAACATAACACATTACTATCAATAGTTAGTTACCAAAATATATTGTGTTTGAATTAATGGCTTTGCATATGAAATTGTTCTTCTTCTTTTTTGTTGAATATATTACTATTTACATTTTTAAAAATCTTGTTCTCCAATAGTAATCCCATGATAGGCATTGGCTTGGTGAGACGGTTATGGTTATGATAATTTTTTTTTTTTAATTTGAGATAGGGGATTTGCATTCAATTTTTTAAATAAAAAAATATGTTTTTATTATTGAAATAAATGTTCGAGTGTCTAATATTTATAAAATATTAAATAACTTTTTCACATCAAATTGGAATAAGCTTAAAACTAAGAACATAATCTTGAAAACTATTAATATAATTAATTATTTATTCCGGATTAAAAAGAGTAGTTCTTAAAAGAAAAAAAAAACCAACTTAATTGTCAAGACTATATTTATCTAATCATAGTTTAGTATAAAGGTTGGAATGAATTATAAGAAACAATTACATTATCATGTCTATATCTTTTCTTATGATAAATTGGGTGTTAAGCATTCCATATAGCTTTATTTGTAATAAAGGGACAAAACTTTCGTCTTAAATTTGGAAGAAAATGAAGATAATTAAACATATATCCACATGTTAATTAAGGAGCGTTGAAGCTTTGTCGAACTATATACTTAGATGATATGTAATTGCAAATTACTCCAAGCAGATGCGTAACCTAATATAGAAACACGAGATGAGAGAGTAACAAAACAATAACGACAGGGAGTTGAGTAGGTAACGTGCTCTGTCAAAGAAACTGCCGTACGATTCGGCACCATTAATTAGCCTATCTCTTTCGTTCTTTTTGAAAGGTAACTATTAATTAGCCTATTAATCAATACAAGAAAAACTCTTTATGGCAGTGAGAGGTAGGCAGGTAGGATTATAATCTTACAAGGACGAAAATTTGTTTTCTTTATTTGAAGACTAAAAAATTTAAGGTCCTTGACAGGCAAGGGCGGAGTGGAGATTCCCTGTTGAAATTTCTTTCAGAAAAAGGTGAAGCTCATGGGGGAAAACAGATATTTCTTTAAAAAAATGGGTTGAAGAAATTTTGAAAATGAATTGAAATTTAACAAAATTAATGTCCTGTCACACCTGGCAAAGTGGGGCATGGACATATATCTTCCCAACCTAAGGGAGGGAGTGAGAATAAAAACAAACATGATCCGTGTGAGACAACAAGTTCTCCACCCCAAGTTTTCTCTTTGGTGAACACATATTTTCCTTTCATCAATCGCTCATTATCTTCTCCTCCTCCTCCTCCTCCTCCTCCTTCTTCTTCTTCTTCTTCTAAGCAGCATTTTTCTTTAATATTTGGCTAGAATTTCTCTTTACCCACATAAAGAAACCAACTTGTTTTATATTATCATGGGAAGTTGGTGGAGAAGATCGAGTGTCATCGCCCATCATATCAGGGCAAAGATGGGTTTAAGGGGTTCTGCTGCTAACATCAACCAAGCTTCTTCTTGGAGCCATCCCTTCCAATCTGATTACTCAACTTTAATTCCACCTTCATTTCCATGCAATATTATAGCTACCCTTTTCTCGGTTGGGCGTCTCAAATCTACGGTCACTGGAAAACAACTGGATTCTCTACATGTTACTCATAATGATGATGATGATGATGATGATGATGATGATCAGGTGATTGCGCTTCACTTAATTTGATAATTAATTATTTATATCTATGAAATAACAAGATATTTAAACTGTTTGATTCTTTACCTTACCAGTAACTTCATCATGGTTCAACGCTCCTTCATACTATAGGTTTTCTTCCTCTTAAAATGCAGTAATTGCAAAAAATTTACTATCCTGTGATCAAAATATTTCATCGTGATGGACTGACATCAACCTTAATTAATTTTTGCAACCACTTAAAAAAGTAAAATATTCGTTATGTTCGGTTATCCAAAACCCTAATTCCTTTTATGATATTAATTAAGATTTTTTTTGTTTGACTTTTGTCTTTTATTGTTTGCTTTTTCTTTTCAACCAAACAAAAATCTAGAAATAGAAATTACAATTATAATCAAATAATTCTCAACTTATATGGCATATGGTATTTACAAAGAATCAATGAATAAATTAACAAAACCGAGATAAAGTTGATAGGGTGTTTTAATTTTAGACAAATAGATAGTAGGCTTGTTTAATTAAGAATACAAAATTAGGCTTTTGCATGCATCTTGTCTAGTTTTAATTGCTTTAACACGTCCTGTTGCTCCCATAGTTAATTAGAAGGATAAATTTTGGTCCACCAGGGCGATTTCCCTCCCCCAACCCCCACTCTTGTCAATATTAAAACTAATTTTTGGTCTACCTAAAATATAATATATCTTGGCTTTTGAGGCTTTGCTGGGCTGCGAAGCTGACAGCCTGATTCCCAACATAAAGGGCTTTATACTAATACAAATGTGAAACTTCTTTAAAGAGGATTACTATTTTGCTCCTAGTTGAATTTTAATTACATTATAATTTTGCTATTGTTAATAAAAAATTTTATTAATTAACAACATGCTTATTCTTTTGAACTTTAAAATAAATACTAAAAAATTGCGTTTTAAGATGGGAAACATAAACTTAGGCCTCCTGAATATGATTGTTATTTTTATTATTTAAAAGTTAATATAAAATAAAAAAAATGGTAAAAGATGATATCATATTTTTCTGATAGTAAGAAAAAAATTGAAATTAAACACAACAGGAAACATAACATTTTTATATAGAAATAAAAGATATTTTATTGTTAATAAAAATTAAAAATTTTAGTTCTTATTTATTCTGAAAAAATATCATTTACTTTTATATTCAAAACACACCCTTTACTTTTTTCACTTTTGAAAAGAAAAAAAAAATCATTCCCGAATTAAGGACGTGTATAATTTTTAAAGGTTGTTACTCTATGTGCTCAGCAAATTCAAGTTTTGTATGTTATGTGGTGGACCTTACTCAGCTAACAGTCTCAACCACCAAATGTTAATGGTTGAGACTGGCTGACTTGTTAGGCTATTCCCTTTTGGTATCTCAATATGAACCCATGCCTTTATTTAGCCATTTAGGTGAGAGATCACATTTTTGTTTTTTATTGACACATTTTAGTCTTTTAAACCTCTCAAATTTAAAAATTTTCAGTTAAATCTCATTAGTAGAAAAAGAGTGTGAGCCAGGGACAGGGGCAAAGCTTTGTGTGTTAATGGGGTTGTGGTCTCCTAAAATTTTTAAAAATTTGTATATATTATATATTTTTTGTCTTTTTTTGAGAAATATATTTTTTGATTCTTTCAAAAAATTTTAACCTTTAATTCTCTTTATTTTGATTCTAAACAAAAATTGACTAAGAAATTATACAGGTCATGTCTTTTCACTTGAATGGTCAAAGCTTGTCCATCGTTCCCACAGGTTATATAGCAATTCCCCCTTATGGATAGGTAAATAAATGAATACATAGTATCTGCAACGTATGCAACAAAATAGAAACAGAAGTACTGTAAGCGAAAATTAGACACAGAAATTAAGTGATGGTATATAAATGTTTTTGGAAATCAAACTATACTACGTAATTTGTTCTTGTTTATTTGGCAGGCATTGGATTTTCCAGGAGGAAAAGTTTCATATACTTCAGAAATGAAATTCATTTTAGGTTGTTCTGATAAAAGAATACCTTGCTATCGAGTTCTTGATGGTGATGGAGAGCAAATTAGGGGTAGTGATTTTCAACAGGTATCCATGCTTTTCACAAGGAATTCTAAGATAAATAATGTTTAAGTTTAATAGTGTTTGAAACTAGAGAGACAATTATATTGGTAGTACGAACAAAAGCATAGAATTCACCATACACTATTTATATGGATAGGTCAACAAAGAATTGGCAGTAAAAATGTACAGTGACATGGTTACTCTGCAAATGATGGATACTTTGTTCTATGAAGCACAAAGGCAAGGAAGAATATCCTTCTATTTAACATCATTCGGGGAAGAAGCAATTAACATAGCATCTGCTGCTGCACTTAGCAAAGATGATATTGTCTTGCCCCAGGTAAAAATTGTAAAACAAAATATATATATATATTCATTTAATGGTCATTTAATCATATTCTACAAAAGGAGTTGTAACTTGTAAAGAGCAATAGTCTACTAATTTGATGCCAGTACCGGGAACCTGGAGTTCTATTATGGCGTGGTTTCACGCTGCAAGAATTTGCCAACCAATGCTTTGGAAACAACGCTGATGATGGGAAAGGTAGGCAGATGCCGATTCATTACGGGTCCAGCAAGCATAACTTTATCACTGTTTCATCCCCTATTGCGTAAGATATTAGACACCCAATTTTGAATTCTTAATTAATTACCAAACTCAACCATTGGTTTTCAAACTCTGAGCATTATCATTCTGTGCATGTGCTCGATAGAACTCAGCTTCCTCAAGCTGCAGGAATGGCTTATTCTCTTAAGATAGATAAGAAGGATGCCTGTGCTGTCGCATTTATTGGGGATGGTGGCACCAGTGAGGTTTCTAAAACAATCATCTCTTTGTCGTCTTCAGTTTTTCTCCATGAGCTAGAACTTGTTTCTCACTTTCTCATTAATTATTTACTGCCTTGTCAGGGTGATTTTCATGCTGGTTTGAACTTTGCAGCAGTTCTGGAAGCCCCCGTCATTTTTGTTTGTCGCAACAATGGCTGGGCCATAAGTACACCTATATCAGAACAATTTAGAAGTATGTTTTCATCAACTTGACAGACTCCCGATAGTTCCCAATTTATGTCTCAATCTCTAGATTGTAACTTCCGGATGTTGAGACTCATTTGAAGTATAGCTTGATAATGAATGAGTCATGCTTGGCAGGTGACGGTATAGTTGTTAAGGGCAAAGCTTATGGAATCCCAAGCATTCGGGTGGATGGAACTGATGCACTTGCTGTTTATGGTGCCATTCATGCTGCTCGCGATATGGCAATAAATGTCCAAGGCCCTGTCTTAGTTGAGGTAAGATCACATCTCGTATTCCCTTCAAAATGCCAAAATAAAAAATGATGCCATGAAATGATTCTACAGCTGTGCCATGTTGTTTATTGCCAATGCATGTTCTAAATATTCTTGGTAAGATAACAAATTTGTTCTCAAGATTCAATTACCGAGCAAACCTGACAAACAAGAAACCACACGTGAGAACAGAGAAGTTACACCATTCCTACCTTTTTGTTTCGAAATTTCATTTGTGTTAAAGAAAGGGAGAACCTGAGTTCACCATTTACAACAATTTGCAAGGTTATGCCCCAACAACCAGCGGTATACCATTACAAAGTTCTCTCCTTGTCGAATTTCCTGTACACTTTCAGAGAGGAAACCACCCTAAATACCCACAGCGAAACCAGCCAACCCTCTAACATCTGGTTAGCCACTTGCACCCAAAAAGTACCCTCATACAATGAACAAAATGAAAAGATGACACCTAACAGTAAAACAGTCCCCTGCATCGACGGACACCACAATAATCACACAAAGAGAGACCAACCAATGCGCTACCATTACCTATCAACCGCGTAGGGACGCCCCATCTTGAGCAACGCCATCATAATCATCACTGCAAGAGGAGCAGACCTACTCAAACACCATTCCTTCCTACTCTTGGCATCATCTTTCCCACTGAAATTAATAGCTAGACCCGTGTGCTTAAACTTGTAACACGCTGATTTTAATAAATGCAGACTCTTGCATACAGAGTGGGACACCATTCCACATCTGATGATTCGACCGAGTATCGTCCTCTTGGTGAAATCGAATACTGGAAAACGGTAAGAAACCCTGTAAATAAATTTAGAAAATGGGTTGAAATTAGTGGCTGGTGGACTGAAAGAGATGAAGCTGAACTTCGAAGAAGCATAAAGAAGCAGGCGAGTATATGTTCAGAAGAAAATTGTCTATTTAATTTATTCAAACCACTTTTCAATGCCAACTTTCATAATTTTCTACTGATTACATATCTACAGCTATTGCAAGCTATTCAAGTGGCAGAGAAAACAGAGAAACCTCCACTTGCAGAGTTGTTCGCGGATGTCTACGACCTTCCACCATCTAACCTTATTGAGCAAGAGAAACAACTCCGAGAAACTATCAATAAATATCCCCAAGATTTTTCCTCTGATGTTTCTTTATGAATTAAGTAGTTTTATGATATTTAAATCATATAGAAAAAAAGTTTCATTATCAAATATAAATTGAAAGAACAATTACAACAGAAGTAAGAAAAATTTTATTTAGATATATATTTACAAATAAAGTGAATGACTTATTTATAGACTAATAATTCTTAAATCTTAATCTTAATTTAATTTAATTTATATTTAAATCTAGATATTTTTAATCAAATTTAAGAATTCAAATCAGATTACATTTTTTATATCTGGCTTATTGCGTTGTTTGACTTGGTACGAATTGTTTGGATCATAACATAATATATACATTCATATATATATTTATAACACTCTCCCTTAAATGTCCAATATATTAAGAATATGTCTCGTTAAAACCTTATTAAGAAAAAACCTCACGAGAAAAAATCCGACTAAAAGAAAAAGAGTATATAATTTTTTTTAAGAATAAGCTTTTAAAATACCGTCTCATTAAAAATTTTACTAAAAAAAACCTAATGGGAAAAGTTTTGATGAAGAAAAAGAGCACAATGTGTATTTTACTTCCCTAATGACTGTATTATTTAAAATCATTAATACGATGCATTCTAATCTTTTATGCCAATTTTTCAAACACTGCAATAAAAAGGGCTTTGGTGAATAAATCTGCTAGATTGTCACTTGAATGAATTTATTGAATACTGATATCACATTTTTCTCGAAAGTCATGAGTGAAGAAGAATTTTGATAAAATATGTCTTGTACTATCGCCTTCATGTATCCTTCCTTTAACTGAGGTATTCTACTAGTATTATTTTCATATAACGTTGTTAGAATTTTCTTCTTGATTAATAAGCCACATGTTCTTCAAATATGCAAAGTTATAACCAGACACTTTCATAACTTGTCTCATGAATTGTTAAAATTTTTACAAGATTAGAAAAAGTACAAATATAGTTTGTTTTACAAAATACTATGAGATAGTTGTACCTTTACTTGTGAATAAATAACTTATCTGAGATCAACCTTTTTGTGGAGCAGATAAATATTCTACATCTACATAACCAATTACATCTGATTTTGATATATTTGAGTAATCTAAGCATACGTCTATTGTTCTTCAGAGATATTAAAGTATAAGTTTACTTCTATTCTAATGTCTTTGAGTTGGAGAAAAATTATATCTTACTAATAAATTTACAACAAATGATATATTGGTCTTGTATTACTAACAAGATACATTAGTGCTATAATTGCACTAAGATATGATACTTTATGACTAAGAAGCTTTTCATCATCCTCACGATATCGTAAAGGGTTTTTTTCTTTTTTTCATATTTAATAACTTTACAACCATTGGTGAATGCAATAGATATGCTTTATCCATATAGAATTGTTTTAACACTTTTGTTATATAATTTAATTGATGGACAAAAATTTCATTTATCAAGTGCTCAATTTGAAGACAAAAACAAAACTTGATTTTTCAAGAATCTTTTATCTCAAATTCTTTATTTAAGTAATCCACAGCTTTTTATAACTTTTCAAGAGTTTCAATAATGTTTAGGTCATTAACATAAATAGAAATTATAACAAATTCAGATCCAAATCTTTTTATAAAAAGACATGGGCATATAAGATCATTTTTATAACAAATATTCACTAAGGCAATTACACTATATGCGTTCGGATTGCTTTAATCCATATATATATATATTATTTAATCGAATAATTTTTCAAGAATTATGTGTATTAAGCAACTTAATTTTTCAGAGATTTTCATATAGATATCGATATCAAGTGAGCCATATAATTAGGCTATAGCTACATTTATTAGACGCATTTAATCTTTTCATGTGTTACCAAATTAATTAAATATAGAATTGTAATCGCATTCACCATAAGAGAATATGTCTTTTTATAATTAATATAAGGTCTTTAGGTAAACCCTTATTTGACAAACCGTGCTTTATATCTCAAAAACTCATTTTTTTTATTTTTTTTGCTGAAATACCCATTTAAATCTCAATTATTTTACACCATTTGTTATATGGATTATAGGTCCAAAAATTTCACATTTTGCAAGTGAAGTCAATTCCAATTTTATTGTGTCTTTTCACATTGGCTAATCATTTCTATGTCTACATTCTTCAATAAATGTAAGTTCAAGATCTTCATTTTTTTTTCATAATGTTGACCACTACATTATATGCAAATATATCATCGACGTTTATTTCATTCTAGTTTTATCTTTTCCTCATCATAATATAATTTATTCAGATCTCTTCATTTTCACTAATTTTATGTACCTAAATTTCTTTTAAAATTATGTCAAAAGTCCCTTCCAGAGTTTTTGTTTCTTTTTTTCGACTATCTTGAATATTTATTCTTTTTCTTTTTCGATGATTTTTATCTTTGAAACTAATTGGTCTCCCACTTTTCTAGCTTACCTTAGCCTCATTAGTAATCGTAGATTGTCTTACTGGGACATCAATTTTAATAGAAGTATTTGGAGTTGGTATATGAGATTTGGTTATTATCTTTAAGTCAGTAAATATATTTGATAACTGATTTGCTATATTTTATAAATGAATTATCTTTTTAACTTTAAGTTTACATTAATTTATGCAAAAATCAAAACTAAATAATAATAATGCATTATAAGAAATTTCTTTTTCCAACTGCTTATTTTCCCCTCCTAACATTAAAAATTTTGTTTCATTAAAATGACAATCGATAAATCTTACTATGAATAAATCTCCTACTATTGGTTCTAAATATTTAATTATAGATGAAGATTTGTAACCAACATATATGTTTAACCTTTTTTGAGGATCCATCTTTGTAAGTTGTGATGGAGCAATTGAGACATATATTACACATCCAAATTCTTAAATAGGAAATATTTGATTCATGATCATAAACCAATTGTATAAGAGATAATATATGATAACTTATTGGTATAATGTGTGCAAGTGCTGCTACATGCTAAATAGCATGCCCTCAAGCAAAAATGGAGAGTTTAGTTTTTATAAGCAATGGCTTTGCAATTAATTGTAAGTGTTTAATAAATAATTCTACTGGACCATTTTGTATATGAACATAAGCAACAAGTTATTCAATAGTTATTCCAACTAATATGCAATATTCATTAAAGGCTTGAGATTTAAATTCACCAACATCACCAAGACAAATAGTCTCGATTGCATAATCAGGAAAATGTGCTTGCAACGAATGATTTAGGCAAGTAATTTTGCAAATGCCAAATTGCAAGTTAATAATACGCACACATGTGGCCATTTAGTCGATGTAGTGATTAAAATTATAAAATATCTAAATGATCCACATGATGGATGTATGGATCCACATATATCATCCTGAATATATTTAAAAAAATGTAAGAGATTCAGTCCCAAGTTTAGCTAATGATGACCTTATAATTATTTTACCTTGAGAGCAAACAACACATGAGAATTCATCAAATTAAAAAATCTTCTAGTTTTTCAATCGATGACCATATGAATTTTTAATAATTTTTTGCATCATTATTAATCCAAGATGGCCTAACTAATCATGCCAAATATTAAAATCATTAGTGAATTTTTGGTTTACTATAATATGAATTTCAATCATTCTAATATTTCTGTAGTACAATCTAGATAAATATCTATATTTTTTAATAAAATAATATACATATGTTGTAAGAAACTTGCATTTAACGTAAGAGAACATTAGATATATAATTTACTATTAAAACACATAAAAAGTCATATCATTTAAATATAATGAGAACATATAAAAACATCTTCATGATAAAATTATACTAAAACATACTAACAAATTATTTAAAAAATTTCCTTCTTGTATGTTTTAATCACTAATCACATGATCAATTCTTTCTTTAGGGTGGACAAGAAAATCAACATCTATATTTGTTATACCAAATTGACCATGGTTAAAATCATCTTGAACAAATTTTGTTTTAATATTTTTTTTCTTTTAGTTTTCAGTAATGCTTGATAAAGTTCAATAAGATATTTCGACATACGAAAGGTACACAACCAATGACTTTTCATACCATAACGATGACAGACATTTTCTATATTTTTTTTATTCTATCTACTTTTGTTTTTTTCTTATATCTCTTCACTACTCATCCATTTCTAGTGAGAAAAAATATCCATCTAGGTTAAAATATCTATTCACTTTTGGTAGTTAAAGGTATTCATTCACTTATAATGGATAAAGGTGTTCTTATTATTAGAATAGTGATTAGTGTAACCATCGCAAATGCAATAATTATAGCAACCTTTTCTCTGTTCATGACTATAAATTATTAGATGATATCGCATTCACTTCAGGAAATAGACGAAGTTTATAATTTTTCATTGGTAGGTCATAATTTACTTAACCACAAAAAGACATAAAATCCAAAATAAAATGTATTTTTAGATTATTCAAAATAAAGTATTTTCCACTTGTCACAAAATATATATCATACAAAGTCATATATGTATAAAGTCAATTTTATATGTTCAATTCAAAAATGTCTTATGCAAAATCTCATAATATCAAAGATAGACTTACATATGTTGAGTCAAATTATAGTCAAAATTCAACAGATAAATCAATATTAAGCAAATCATATTCCAATACCAGAATAAGAGATCATATATAATTATACATATTTACATATTCAATTCGATTTAATAAATTAATAGACAAAACACAATATAGATTACATGATAGCAAATTCACATTGCGATTTAATAAATCAAGAGACAAAATATAATATATATTGTATGATAGCAAATTCACATTAAGACTAATTTTTTAGAAATGAAAACATCAAAGAGATATCAAATCATTTGCTTGATTTGCTAAGACCAATCAAAGACCAACTATTAAGACATTTTTGAAGCCTTATAGAACTGGAACTTCGACTTTAAGATGATGTTGAAAACTAAAGAAAGTTAAACTTCGACTTTGAGATGATGATGAAAACTAAATGATACCAAAACTTAAAAGAGAATGGTACTGATAACGTGTTATGAGGTATAAATTGAAAAAACAACTATAAGACAAAGAATTAGTAAATAAGAAAGATCTTATTCAAGTCTGTATTTATAAATGAAGTGAAAAGTCTATTTATAGGCTAATAAACCTTAAATCTTAATCTTAATCCAATTTAATCTATATCCAAATCTAAATGTATATAATCAAATTTAAGAATTCAAATTGAATTACATTTCTTGTGTTTGACCTGTTGCACTATTTGACTTTATCTGAATTTTTTGGATTGTAACATAATAGACATCCACACATATATTCATAACAAGTTTCAAGATTAGAATTATTAATTGATAATGTCAACAAACCATAGAATGGTTTAACTTTTCAACATATGGGCCTTTCACTTTAACTAGCTAATCATGGTTTAAGCGAAAAACACAGGAACTAATTAGAATTCTTTTAGTCTTTTTTTTAAATTATGCTTTGAAGACAATAATCTATTTAGTAAATAAATCTTAACAAAATCAATCTTTAAAATTTCATTAAAAAAAGTCAAAAAAAATCACTTGATATACAATACTTAAAGATTTGGGATAATCACGCACATGTAAAACAGCCAATGTCAATAAGCTGGCCTCGAGGATTGATGGGTGCTTATTTGATAGATATCCCAAAATAAGTTTTGATTACTATTTTATAATCCTGTGAGCAAAAGTTTTTGTAAGAAGAAATGTACCTTTTTTGAAGAGGATTATAAAGTAGAACTAATATGGTTCTTGAAAGATGTGATATGCGAGAATAATGAAGAAAATTTTATGACTCCTACTGAGCCTACACAATCGCAAAGAACCTTGACATAGTAAAAGAGCAATTAAACTTGTGATTAAAGATACTTTATTAAATGAAATTTATCAAATAAAACCGTTTGAATCAAATCATGATTCTTTTACATATGAAGAGGCTATGAATAATAAAGATAATACTCAATGACAAATGCCCTTGGACTTAATGTATTCCAATAGAACATAAACGAGGATAATGAAGATTGGATGAATGGCACAATAATTTTTAAAGGAAACATTATAAGTACTGATCTAATGATTTAAAGACGAGATCCTGCAAAAAATGGTGAATCATACTATTAGCATGTGGGTATTCCAATCAATAAAAAAATGTATGCATCTCTAACTTAAAAAATTAGATTTAAATATCTTTTAATAAAAAATATCTTATAAAAAAATACCATGTTTTATAAAAATAAAAATAAAAAGATTATGAGATTTTAGAGAAGAAGAGCTTTAAAAGGAGACAAAGGCCACGTGGGTCATGCTGAGCCACCTTTTGTACAGAAAGTGGACGAGCATTGATGATGCTATTGTATATCAGACAAATTAACATAGTTTGGCTGTACCCACTGATGTATATGGAGATGGGACTCCAATTTTATCACCCAAGCAAGTTTTGAGTGTATTATCAACTTCCGAATTGACCTTTTCGTACGGCATAAATTATTGGAATAAACAAATGACTCTACGTTAATTAAGATTGGAACAACCTATATATGACCTGTCACTTCATGTAATGCCAACCACATTAGGCTAGCACATCTTCTCCCCCCTTCTCGCGTGTCAACAAATTAATCAAAAGATACCTCTTCCACCTCACTTTTCTCTTTTATTATCTTCCAATCCATCCTTGTGTGCTTTCATATTGATTCGTATTCATTTTTTGTAACTTCTTTCTTTACATTTATATATAAATATATATAATCTAGCTAGCTCTCTCTCTCTCTCTCTCTCTATATATATATATATATAGATAAAAGAAAAGAGAACACGAAAACACAAAACCCTTTGTTCCTATTTCCATGGCGATTTGGCGCACAAGATCATCAAGAACTATCGCCAACCACATCAGGAAATGTATGAATAAAGGTTTCATGGGGGGCGCTGTCGTTAACCAAAGTTCTTGGAGCTCTACCTTGCAAAGTTGTAGTTTGTCGTCCTTGAGCAGTCACCGGCTTGTTCCTCAGAACTGTAGTTATCTGCATCCATTGCCATGCAACAGGGCTACCCTTTTCTCTCTTCAGCGTTTCAAGTCCTCCGTAGCTGAAAGGCAGCTTGATTCGTTTTTCTCTAGCGATAGTGATGATGAACAGGTAAACTCTCTTGGCCTGCCTTTTTTTAATTGGCCTCTCTGTGTTTGCATGTGAGTGTGTTTTTTTTTTTAGTAGGAATTGTACACGCCAATTCCACTTGTTGAATCCTTCAAAACAAAATTCCACTGGTGAACTTGTAGTCTAACCATTCGGATAGAAAAACCATCAAAAGGTTTGCTAAGAACATTATTAACTAGCAACACCAACGTAACCAAATTCTAAAAATATGGCTAATTTGATTCTCAAAAGTTCTGTTGCTACTCACACACACACACACACACAAAAATTATCTATAGTAAATTTGAATAGATTAGGCGTAACCCTTTTATACGTATATTGCAACAAAAAAAATACCTTTTTGTATTTTAAGTTGGAGAAAGTAGTCTTATTAAATTATAAGTTGAACGTACTCCAAAAAAAAAAATTGTAAGTTGAAAGAGAGAAGATATCTATGCAAGTAGTACATAACAAATTAATTTTTAACGTTATTTGGAAGGAGACTAATTAAGGAAAAAGTTGCTTAGTAGATCAAATCCCAAAGATAATAATAACCTTTGATGAATAATAATCACTTTTGATGAAAAATGTCTAATAATTTAAAACTTAAGGTTGGTAACTTTTAATGAATAATAATGACCTTTTGATGAATAGTGATGAATGATGACTAGTTACAAATTTATTTATAAATAAGTATTTAAAATCAAAATTAAATCACTAAAAATTTTTTTCTTTTTCTATCTTTCTCTTTGAATCAAATTCTTTTTTTTTCTCTAAAATTTTAATAAAAAATTTTAAATTTATTATAATTTTTTTAGTGCTTTGGTCAATTCTTATATATATATATATATATATGTAGTCAATAATCCTATTACTACATAAAACCTCTAGATTATATTATTCAAATTATATATAAAGAACATATTAAAATTAGTTACCTATGGCTATGGATGTAAAATATTTTTCTTTTTAAGCTTTAAGTTAAAAATTGAAGTGACTGTTAAGTAGAAAATTCATACACCTTACTATCCATTGAGACAAAATGCATTGGTCCGTGTAATGTAAGCATGTTGTAGGTACAGTAACACGTGAAATGCAAGAAAATAATGAAAGTTGATATTGCCCCACGTGCAAGGGACGTGAGCCAGCGTGTAATCTGCCGTGGATTTGCTTCGTATCTATTTTAAAATTCTTTTTTTCAAACTTAAAAGAAGAAAAACCCGATACTCAGATACGAGGCGGATTACACGCCTATTTGCTTATCCCAATCAAACTTATTAATCAAATTATTTACATCGAAAGTTTTAAATTTTGTAAACAAATCTACGTTATTCATACATATTTTTTTTAATGGATTATATTATTAATTTATTATCACATGTTATAAACTAAGTTTCCAAAGAGAAAGAAAAGAAAAAAACAAAACCAAACATGCATGCGTGCAGCAAGAAGGAAGCAATCGTTTTCTCACATATATATTATTTTTTTATTCAATAGTTTTAATCATCATTTACATATTCAGAATGTACGAATAGATTGGGAAAGTTAGAAATTATACTTTCAATAATGAATTAAAAAATAAATAAATCGAAAAGTAATTGGAACTAACAAACAAGAACAACGCTGTCGAAACAGCTTGAGCAATGGAGATTGTCTCAAGAAAGGAAAAGGCGACAAACTAAGGCGAAAGACGTTTCACAGTTGGAGTGGCGAGCACAAAATCAGAAAGGGTTTGGCTTTAGTGTCTTGGTTGATGAATCGTGAATGATTCGATGTCCACTTCCCCACTCTTGTTTCTCCTGCCACGTTAATGCATCATGCTTTTCTGCTTCACAATTCTTATCCACAAGCTGCACTCATTATTACATCAACATTATAATGGCCCCTCCTCACCATATTATCCTCACTTTTCAAAATTCCTTGCTCAGATATTATAAACGCCAACAATTTGAATATTAGGCATATCATATGCAACAAATGAATGAGACAAACATCACCAACCCATTATTTATTCTATTACTTCAATCGTAGGTATTATTTTCAATTCTTTTAAAGAAAAAAAATTAAATGAGAAAGTGTCCATGCTTTTAAAAAATAAATTTAAATTAAATTAAATTTACTATTAAAACTTTTAAAAAATATATTATTTATGTGTTAACATTTTTAAATAGATTCTAAAATTAAAATTAAATATAAATAATTTTCATTAATAAAATAAAATTTTGAGTACTTAAGGTGAGTCCGAGCCTAAAACAGGATCGATCTATATTGCCTAATACAAGCCCCATGCGAGGTAAGCAACAAATAAAATACGAATAAAAGAAAGCAAGTATAAAAGTGACGATGAAAACAATAGATTAAGTTGAGTTGAGAAAATAGTTAAGAATTACATGCATTAAAAATAAGAAAAAATAAAATCAAAGAAAAAAATTTGTTTTTATTATTTATCTTTTGTTTGATTGATATTTTTATTTTTAATTTTTGTAAAAACACTGAATAAAAAAAAGTAAAAAATGAAAAATGAAAACAAAATCACAGATAAATATAAACATCAACTAAACGAGCTTATTAAACTAGCTACAAAATAAAGATAACCTTATAAGTATAGTGTAGTAGTATTTCTACAGGATAATATTAGAATTAAAGGGTTACGAAGAGACTTTAGCATATTGGCAGTGAAATTAGTCACTGAAAATCGCCTATAATCAATAGTATAGATAAGTTCAAGTGAATGTTAATTGTAAAAGTTAAATGTGTTTCCATGGCAGTCACTGGATTTTCCTGGCGGCAAAGTTACATATACTACGGAAATGAATTTCATCTCAGAATCTTCACACAAGAGAATACCTTGCTATCGGGTCCTGGATGATGATGGAGAGCTAATAATTATGGACAGTGATTTTCAACAGGTTCTTTCTTTCTTTCTTTTGATTTACAAAACTCAAAATATCACGAAATTAGAAGGAAATAAAATAATGTAACAGGTAAGCAAGGAAGTTGCAGTAAAAATGTACAGTGACATGGTGACTCTACAAATAATGGACAACATATTCTATGAAGCACAAAGGCAGGGAAGAATATCCTTCTACATGACCTCAGCTGGTGAAGAAGCAATTAACATAGCATCTGCAGCTGCTCTTAGTGAAGAAGACATTATCTTGCCACAGGTTAAAACACTAGAGACCTTCAACTTCCAAGTTAAGCTACACTATTATATTATATATATCATTGTAGACAAAAATTACTCCATCTCTCATTTTCCCAAACTCAAATAAAATAAATATATTATCTCATTCTGTTCTAGCTTCTTAAATACTAATTAATTTTGGGGGTGATTTGCTTAGTCTGATGTCACTGTTTTAAATGTTGTGTATTCTTTTAAGCCTCAAGGATTTACAGAGTAAGAAAAAGAGGGAGAATGTTTTTGGTTATCACTTTGATTTTTGAGATTTTAAGAGCTACACAATTTTATGGGTCACATAATGGAGGTATATTTGAAAAAGGATTGATATAAAACAGAGGAAGAAAAAGAACTAATGCATTGTTCAATTAATGTCATGCCAGTACCGTGAGCCCGGAGTTCTGTTATGGCGTGGCTTCACATTGCAAGAATTTGCCAACCAGTGCTTTGGAAACAAGGCTGATCATGGAAAAGGCCGGCAGATGCCAATTCATTATGGGTCTAAAGAGCACAATTTCTTCACCATCTCATCCCCTATTGGGTAAGACTTCTAGACCCCATATTAAACTGCTACAATTTGTTTGTGCTGCATAAATTGTCCTCAACTATATATCTTAATTTTTTTAAAAAATTTCATATCATGATTTGCAGGACGCAACTTCCTCAAGCTGCTGGCATTGCTTATTCTCTTAAGATGGATAACAAAAAAGCATGTGCAGTATCATACATTGGAGATGGTGGCACCAGCGAGGTATGCAACAATCTCATACTAGTCACTACTTTTTCCAGGAAATCGGATTTTATTTGCTTACTTACCCATAATTTTACTCTTCTTTTTTTTTGCAGGGAGATTTTCATGCTGGTTTGAACTTTGCAGCAGTTATGGAAGCCCCTGTCATATTTTTCTGTCGCAACAATGGCTGGGCAATCAGTACACATGTATCAGAACAGTTTCGAAGTACATTTTCTTTTCCTCATTCTTTTCTAAAAGAGAGCTGCTCTTCAGTTTCCAGCCTTTGAAACTCAAGTAGAATTCATTGTCTTTGGCAGGTGATGGCATTGTTGTAAAGGGTCAAGGGTATGGAATTAGAAGCATCAGGGTCGATGGTAATGATGCTCTTGCTGTTTACAGTGCAGTTTCTGCAGCTCGTGAAATGGCTATAAATGAACAGAGACCAATCCTTGTTGAGGTGAGGTCTCACCAGCCAAATGACAAAATGGCAAAAGCCTTGCCAATGCAAATCTTTTCCAATGCTAAGGAATTTGTTGGAGTAATTTATTCTGTGTTTAAACTTGGATGTTGCTTTCAGGCCCTTACGTACAGAATAGGACACCATTCCACGTCTGATGATTCCACCAAGTATCGAGCGCTTGATGAAATTGACTACTGGAAATTGGCTAGAAACCCTGTCAACAGATTTAGATGTTGGGTTCAACGTAATGGTTGGTGGAGTGAACAACAAGAAACTGAGCTTCGAAAGAGTATCAGGAAACAGGTGAGCACTGCCAAAAAAACAAGCCTATTTTTTCCTTATAATAATCAAGTTTGATTGCCAGACTTTGGATTACTGTTATTTTTCTAAAACATTGGAAACTTGCTGCAGTTATTGCAAGCAATTCAGGTGGCAGAGAAAACAGAGAAACCTCCACTTACAGAGTTATTCTCTGATGTCTATGATCATCTACCATCTAACCTTCTGGAACAAGAGAAACGACTCAGAGGAACTATCAGCAGACATCCAAAAGACTACCCTTCTGATGTTTCTGTCTAGATTTTCTTTAGCTTATTAAAGTAAGAGGGCGAGACATTAAGGTTGATTTCTCGATGTATGAGCGGTGATGCTGTAAAGTTTCAATCTCAATTCTCAAGACTGCTATGTGTACAGGTATTGTGACGATGTCAATAAAGCATTATCCTGGTTTAATGCATGCGCTTTTGGCATTTCTTTGAGCAAGAATCCTGGAGGCTTTTCATCTTAAGGAGACGTACCAGAATCAAAGCACTATCTAATGGTTGGTAATTGCAGAAAACCCCTGGAATTCGTATTGGGAACTGCGGAAATTTTGCATAAATTCGTGTTGGCTACCCACGTGTGCGGTTGTCCACTGATGAAACTTATTTAAAAATTATATAAACAAGCAAAGAACATGCTATCCCGAGGAATTAACAATAAATGAGGGACAATGTGCATAAAACAAGTTCTATTGTAAGAAGGCAAACGACGGTCCAAAGTAGAGAATTTTTAAATGTTTTCCTTAATTATTGAAACATTAAAATAAATATAATTGAAATCCAGTTCTAAAACCCGATTAGTATCGCTCGCTAAGGTAGGGGTTAATTAATACTCCACATTCAAACTCAGGGATTAGGATTATATATGTGATTGTTAATGCATTATAATTTACAAATGTCTTAGTCAAAGAGTTAGATTCAAATTTTCTATTTCTCATAAAGACAAAAATCAAAACTTGTCCAAAACTAACCAAAATTGAATATTCTGTTACATAATAAGTTATATAATTCAGAAAAAATAAAAGAATATTCTATAGAATTTTCTTGCTATTAATTTTTACTTTTTTTGGTTTACTTAAAATAGAAGTAATATGTTAAAAACAAGTTGAAAGATAAGTTGTACAAGTATTTGATCTTAACCTTTCTTTTTGGAGTTAACCTTAATTACACTGCTAAAAGTTGTATTCTTCCTTGGACTAATATATAAAGCATGGTTATTCCTTTTACTATTTACTTCTGAAAAAATTACTCAAAAGTAAAAGTAAATGATAGAAAGAAAAGCTAATTATAATTAAAAAAATGAAAAAAATAATTAAAATGGAATACCAGTTCTAATATAGTTGTCTATATGAAAGTAAAAATCATGTATTTTATCCTCCAAAAGCATACTTTTAATATTCTGAAAGTAAAGAAGGCAAATAAAACTAACAAGAAACCTAAGTCGACATGCATATACGGTATACAAACTTATTATCATATTACCAATTTTTAAAATGTTTATCAAATATGTAATAAATCCTCGACATCATATATCTATTATTTTTTCTTCTTTAACAACGTTTGCCTCCTTTGATCCTTAATTTCCTCCTTGTTGTACTACAAAAACTAAATTTTACAACTAATTAAAAATTCATTTGATTAAAATTTTATTTATTTATTTATTATTATTATTATTATTATTATTATTTGTTCAATGAAAGATTAGATTTTAAATTGATAATACATTATCTTGACTTAGTCAAGTAACAAGGAAGAGAGAACGCCAGTGTGGTCAAGCATCTCAGAACACACCAAATGAACACATAACAAAAATCCAAATTACCGCATTACGAAGGACCATAGCGAAAACAGGATATCCACTATTGATCCTTCCCACATATGCATCTAAATAGATCTTACAACATATTAAATAGATATTAAAAAACGCGAAGCATACACTTGTTAACAAGTAAGCCCTTCCCTAGTTAGCAGTTCATAACTATAAGCCATTATCACACCAGAAGTATCACACTCCACACATACACCAAATAACGCAGTCATTCAACAATGCCACCCAGAAGTCTCATACTCCTTCAACTGGAAACACACTAAGGCACAACCATCCAACCCCAAACAGCAGCCATTGCACAAATAAGACTGAAACGTGGTCTGGCGTACTCCACACACTAGCACATCGTAATAACATCTTTATCAACAGATAGATATCAGAAAGGGAATGGTTGGTGAAAACAAAGAGAGGGGAATTGTGGAAACTTCATAGGGATGTGGAAAGAGATGCATCAGAAATTGAGGGTGAAGTGGTATGTGGAGGGTGATAGGAATACTAGTTTTTTCTACTCAATAATCCTCTAGAAGGAGATCAAACTTCATCCCGTGTATTAAAATGGAGGATCAAATTATTGGGAACCCAACTAATCGAGGAGAAGATTGCAATTACTTTGAGATGATTTGCAAGAAGATAGAGTGGCTGGAGTAGAAAGATTAGAAGGTAATTTTAAAGTCCTTGAGAGAGGTAAAGCAGAGGTAGAGGTATGGGAAGCCATTGATTTGTGTGATGGGAATAAAACACCGGGACGGGATGAATTCAACTTTAATTTTTTCTAGAAACAACGGTAAGTGATTAAGGAGTTAATGAGCTTCATGGTTAAATTTTTTGAGATTGGGAATATTGACGGATATGTAAATGCCACTTTTATCACCCTTATCTCCAAATGTAGTTCTCCAAAATCCATTAGGGACTATGAGGCTACAAGAGTAATTGAGAGTATTTACAAGATCATTGTTAAGATACTAGCAAATAGATTGAGGAAGGTCATAGGAGAGGGAATGAATTACACTGATTTATTGTACACTGAAAGATTGTCAAAAAACCTTTTGACTCTCTTAACAATTGGGTGGCCATAATGCATTACTAGATGCCAATCTTAGTATATGGAATTGAATTAACTAATTTAATAAAAATTATAATTTAATTCCATTACCAATATGTTAGGAACCTAATGAGTCACACATAATAAGTTGCATTACTAATTAAATCGGGAGTGTGATTATTTAAGTTGAACTTAAATTATACACTAGGTTTTAACTTCTAAAGACTTAATTAAAATAGTTTAATTAAGAATAAGGCCAATATTATAATTAGTTATAATATTAAAGCCTTAATTGCAAACAAATAAAATAAATTTAATTTAATTTTAATTTACAATGACTTAATTAAACAAGGTATAATTAAGTGTTGGGCCAACATAATAAGGGGTCATAATATTGAGGCCTTATTTGCAATTGAAGAAGTTAATTAACTTAGATATAAATATAACTTTTCAGCTACTTCTCATAATATAAGTGAAACACACAAATGAGAACTTATATCATAGAGTTGTCACTAGTTAGGTTTTTGAGTCGTTAGAAAACTAGCAAGAAATCCTAGCCGCACACTTTCTTAGGTGACTTGAAAAATAGTTTTTCAACTTTGTGATTTGGCTAAGAGGAGTGTGATTATGTGGAGAAAACAAGTTGTCCACCTTGCTAGCACAAAGGCATAGTTAAGAAAGCTCCCTCCTTGTAAAGGTTCAAGTGCAACCGTGTATGCAACTATTGAAGGCCAAGTATTTGAATGGCTCAGGTTATTTGCTCCCTTTTATGGTGTTTGTGGGTTGGACAAGGAAGAGGTACCATCATGAAAGCCACATCACTTGGTAAAGGTAATGCTATTTTTCTAATTACTTCTCTTCTAGTTTTGTTTGTATTAAAGCCATCAAGGTAATCCATGAGTGGCAGCATGGCATGGTATGTTTAAATTTAATTTTTCATTGCATATGATAATTGTTATCTTTGAGTTTCATGGCATTCCAACAAAACAAGCACTTCTTATTCACCACAACAAAATGGATTAACTGAAAAAAAAAAATAGAACTTTGATTAACATGACAACTACTATGTTATTGAATGCACATCTATCTCATGATTTATAAGGTAATGCTTTATTAACATCATGTCATATACAAAATAGAGTTCCTTCCAATAATATTAAGCTTTCACCTTATGAATTTTGGAATGGAAGAAAACCAAACTTGAAATATCTTAAAGTGTGGGGTGCTTGGCCTTTTATAAAGTTTCTAAACCATAGAGAACAAAGCTTGAACCTAGAGCAATGAAAGATGTTTTTGTTAGATATGCCCAACATTCTAAAGCATATAGAATTTTAGATTTACAATTAGACGTTATTGTAGAGTCTATACATGTTATTTATTGAAAATAAATTTTTGTATAACTTTAACAATAAGTTTGATTGTGAACAAAATGTCTTCATTCCAAGTTGTTACCAAAGTGATATGATTTCTCATGGGACATCCAGTAAAAAAAAAAAGATGATACTCAAATTGAGCCTAGAAAAAGTCAAAGAGCCAAAAAAATAAAGCACTTAGATTCAAATTTTGTTTACTCGCAAACATTAGTATTCCTTGTGGAAGAAAGTAGAACCAAAGTGTATAAAAAGATACTTGTTTTATTAAATGTTGAAGATGATCTAAAAACATTCAAAGAAGTTATGTCTCCAGGGGATGTATCATTTTGGAAAGAAATAATAAATGATGAAATGGATTCAACCTTATCAAACAGAACATGGGTTTTGGTTGATCTTTCTCTTAGATCAAAACATATAGGTTATAAATGGGTATTTAGAAGAAAATATAACAAAGATAGTCTGGTGCAAACTTTTAAAGTTAGAATAGTTGCTAAAGGTTTCACATAAAAAAATTAATTATTTTGATTCTTATGCTCCCGCAGTAAGAATAACATCCATAAAAGTGCTTTTGGCTCTAGCATCTATTTATAAATTACATATACATCAAATGGATGCTAAAACTACCTACTTAAAATGAGATTTTAATGAAGAAATATATATGAAGCAACTTGAAGGTTTAATTCTTCTTAGAAATGAAAGGAAGGTTTGTAAACTAATCAAATCTCTTTATGGATTAAACAAGCTCTAGTGCAATGGCATGAAAAGTTTGATAGTACTATGCTTTTAAATGGATTTATACATAATAAAGTAGATAAGTGCATTTACTCTAAATTGACAAAAGACTATGATGTAATCATACGTTTTTATGTAGATGATTTGTTGATCTTTGTTACAAATATACTCGGAATTGTTGAAACTAAGAAATATTTGACTTCAGTTTTCAAAATGAAATATCTCAATGAAGCTAATACAATCATAGGAATTAAAGTCAGAAGAGATAAAATGTGAATTCATTGAATTAATCACATTACATAGAGAAAATTCTTCACAAATTTAATCATTCAAAAATCATAGAGTTTAATACTCTTTATTATTCTAGTATAAAATTGACTAAGAATTGTGAAAGAGATGGCACAATTAGAATATGCAAGTGTTATAGATAACATAATGTATGTTGCACATTGTACCAAATCGAATATAGCTTTGCCATTTGTAAACTTTCAAAGTTTACAAGTAAACCTAGCAAAGATCACTGGAAGGCTATTATTAAAATACTTGATATTTAAAGAAAATAAAAAATTTAGAAATTTGTTATAGTGGTTTTCCTAATACATTAGAAGGATTTTCTAATGCTAGTCGGATAACCAGTATTAATGAAAATAAATCCACACCAAGATGATTTTTACCTTAAAAGGCAGTGCCATTAGTTAGGCATATAAGAAGCAGACTTGTATTACGCATTCAATAGTGAAATCTAAACTTTTAGCATTAACAGTTGCTGAAAAAGAAACAAAATGGATGAGAAATTTATTATAAGATGCAAATTGTGACCATAATCGATGCTAGCCATTTTCATATGTTGTAATAGTGAAGCTACAATGTGCGTAGTTCACAATAAGATTTATAATCGAAAGTCTAAACACTTAAATCTGTAACATGCCTACATAAGGGAATTAATATTAAATAGCATTGTAACAACAATTTATGTTAAATCTTGCAAGAATTTGGCTAATCCACTTACTAGAGCATTACCAAGAGAAGCTATAAACTCAACATCTAGTGGAATGAGATTAAAACCATTGACTTAAATGCATTAGTAATGGAAACCCAATTTTGAGTTAGCAAAACCAACAATAAAAGTTCAATAGGTAACAAGAAGTTAATATATGTTGTTTTATGTATTGAATTTTAATATTAAATATCCTTATTCTAAAATATTCAATGCAGTTGTTACAAGAAAAAGATGAGCAAAAGGCTCTTAGTGGAAATGCTAAATGCTTGCAATAACAAGGACATAATGACAAATCTCACCTATATGAATATTGAAGTGGTGCCGCTTCAAATAATAGTTAAAAAGATTTACTCTTGTAAATATTCATGAAATCTGGATTAGTATAAGCCCATATAAAGTCCTAAAACAGTCAGTAGAATCTTAAAGCAATTGAATAATGCTATGTGTGTGATATTTTTAGTTATGGCATAAGGAATTATGGTTCAATCCTTGTGATACCAATAACTTTATCTTAACTTTAAAACTTCTACACTAATAGATAGTTCAAATCTTCAATATACTTTCTATTATGCATATTATTATTAATATTACAAACTAGTGGGGGATTGTTAGATAGTTTATAATGCTGAAAGTTTTATTCAAATTTTACTGTTTAAGATTAAAATATAACTATTAAAACAAGGGAAATGTTTTCAATAAACACAACTATTGAAATACACTAATTAATTATTTAGTGTTTGTAACAGATTCATCTATTGAAACAACAATAGACACATCTATTAAAGCACAATAAACACAACCTTTTAGTGTTTACAAAAGAGAACGTATTTCCAAAACATGCTTCAACTGCAAAAAGCATTATACAATAGGCTTGTTGTATCCTGTTTATAAATCCTCATAGTAAGCAATAACTCTTTCAACTCTTATAACTATTTTTCTAATAGAGAAGCCTCGAATATGTTATGTTAAGGGGCTCCTCCAACAACCATTTATCCTCCTAAAAGAAACCCCACTTCCACAACCACCACCCACCCCCGTCGACATCCTTTGGCTCCTATTAGATTCTCTAATACCTCCATATCCTTGAGCTTGATGATGTGTCTTTGTATGCCAGATATCTTCAAAGGATTAGATGCTAAAGGTATTCATCAAAACTTATTGGCACCATATTTCTCCATGTGAAGTTGTCTTCACAATGCATTCTCCTACAACCCATAATGTAATCACTATTTCCTCAACCATGCCAAATTTTTATGCAATAAATTTGCAATGTCCAATCCACCAATAACTTTCAATTTACACTCAATTTTTCACCTAACTTTTATCATCTTTCTCTTCTATAAGTTCCCTAAGTAGTTCTGTCATAATTGCTCAAGCTTCTTTATCCCCTTTTTGGTGTTAAAAAAATCGAGAAATAACATACTGATAATGAGTTAAGGACCGATTAGATGGCTTAATCTATTTTTGAACTTACTAATCACAGGATCCCATGTGTGTAAGCTCTTAGGATTAGCACCAAGCGAAACTCCAGGGTAGGTAAATCACAAGGAACCTACTTTGCATCGAAGAGTCTCACCTATTGTCTCGCACATATGGGATGAGGACCCATCCGAATATACAAAGGACTCGAAAAAGTTAATACGTAACTTTGATGCCAATTGGAAACACCGAAGTAGTTACTGGATATTTAAAGCTTCTTGCAATCCTTTTTTCACGAAAAAATTAATGTCGTCAGTAAATTGTAAATGTGAAGTTCTCATCATCACTATCATAAATATTATAAAAGGAGTACCTCAACCAATATTATAAATAAAAAGAGAGATATAAATATTTAATTAATCACCCACAAATTGATCATGTTGTAAACTATAATTTGAATATCATGTATTGTTTAGGTCGCCTATTTTTTGGTCTGTTATGCTCGCAAGACTTGTGATAACAACCCAAAATGTAGGGCCTTCTTGCTGTGTAGGTTCATGGATCCTTTTATCCCTGCTGATCAATGAAGCTTCTAACTTTAAAAAAAAAATAAAAATCATGTGTTGTTTGGCTACTTACTCATCATCAGTTTTATTTCAACTATTTATTTTCATAAACATGACAAATTTTTATTTAAAAGGTAAAGATGAGATTTTTGATTCGCATGAATAAATTAACAAGTCCATAGGTAAGTTGTTATGACAAAACTAATTAATTTATTTTCATGTCAAGTGAAGTAAATAGGTAAATGGAGTAAAAGTGTTAGAGCAAACAACATTCTTTTACATTTTAGAACCCTAATCCATGCTTTTACATACCTCCCATATGTCATTTCCGTGTACAAAGGTTTAAAGGAGCAAATTAATTAATAAAGAAATGCAAATTTCGTCAAAACTACCTTGAAATCTTCTCATTGTCTTTGATATGGACGGCAGATTTCCCGCCATTTTCTGGTATAGTCTTCGAATATCCGAAAGTATATCCCCTCTGATATCCTCAAGAATCTTCCCTATATCTACCGAAACCGATGCCCCCAACAGACAAAAGAAGAGAGGTGGAAGAAAAGAAATATTGAAATCAGACAAAATTAAGAAAAAAACCCTACCAAAAATATTAACTCTTCAACGAAACCCACAGTCATTGGGTTACAAATCTCTATCTCCATGCCATGTTCTTTCACGCTTCTATCATAGACCCATCTTAGTTTGCTACCTTTAAAAGCCAAAGTTGTAACCCAACTCAAGGACAAGCTTCAAATAAAAGACCCAGGTGCCTATAATGGAGATCACTCGTCCTTCACCATCTCATGTCGTTATTGCATTCGATGCAACTAAGGATCATAATGAACGCGAGCTTAGAATTACCATCGAAAACGTACGTGTAAGAGGTGACATTCTACGTGTTGGGGATACGCTTCTTATGCTTGGGGTTTTGCATCGAGTCACTCACCCTAGTAAGTTTGTTTCATGTTTTTATCATAGTGTTAAAGTAGTTCCATTCTTTCTTTCTTCTTTGGCTTATTTTGCGCAATGATGTTTCTCATATCTCAACTTGGAAATAAAATTTGTAATCAATTAAAGTTAAAGTCAAATTAGTATGATTTTGACTGATTAAGTATAGATACTATACTTCATCTTTGTCAAAGCGTAGAGAAAGACAACATATAAATGGTCTGCTAGAACCTAAAAAGAAGACATTGCTTGCAAACCTTAGGGAAAAAATGGACGGACGGAATGGTTCATTGGCATGCTTGTTGAAGAATACGGAAAATTGGTCATTATTTACTTTATTTTTATTAATTTTTTGGGGTGGATTGAGGTCTCTAATAATCAATATGGTATATAATATCAGAGAACTTGTTCAAGCTTATGGTCCAGAGCCCCTGTCTTTTGGCCTTCTGCTGCGAACTTGTATAGGAGTTTGCACGATTGGAACTCGGAAACGTGTTAAATTATGAAATTAATTTGAACCCTATGATGACATCCCATTGTAAATATTTGTCCTTTCACCTGTCACTAAATTTTAGATGGATTAATTCAGCACTAACGCTTAATAGTTAATTGAGGAATTAAGCTTTATCAACCTTTGACCTTACAAGACTAAGAATCATTTTAGTCTTCTCCTCCTTGAGGTAAGCTTTATCTTCTCTCTGCATGCAAAAGAAATTATAGGCAATAACATTAACATTCTTTTTGTAATAATTCGCAAGTGCAAAGATTGTTCTACCCTGCTTAATCAGCCTTGGCAATTTGCATTGCTTTAGACTACTGAGTCTTAACAAAACCACAAATCTAAATCACTATTGGTACAAACAAGTGGTCGAGCTCAGTGATCACCCGCATATTTGTTGAATCTGTTTAGTTTAGATAAAATTACATACACAACATTATAAGAGCATGTCAACTCACTGTTTTTCTTTTCCTTGCCCCTTGTTTTCTGCTCTTTCTGGGTTGATATAGTGGGTTACCAGAGCAAGGCATGCCCAGAATTTTTCGGAACAAGTGTTCGTGCCATGGAGGAGGAAATCTCAAAGAAGGTTGATGCTTATGTTAATATGCTCCACCAAAGTGCTGAAGACTGTGAAGACCAAGGGGTAATTTTTCTTTTTTTGCATAGACTGATGCAGAATTTGTTCTTTCGTTTTACTTTGACTTTTCTGATAGTAGGGAGGCAATTGACTGGATAGAACACGCGGGTTTGTTATGTTTGGGTGGCTACGCATCACTGCAGTCTTAGGTTCAATGTTGGTCTATTGTGGACCGTTGAACCAGGGATTGAATCCATTGTTACGGCTACTTCATGCCTCTATTTAATGCTTGATAATGAATGTATTCCAATTTCGTATACAGCCCTTTTCTTGAGAGATTCGTGGGATGAACCTTTTTCTTTTCCTAAATCAAAAATAATTTTTATCAATATCAACAAATTGATACAATCATGACTATATCAAAAACTTAGAGATAATCAGTCATGAAAAAATAATAGGGTTACATCATCAAAATCTTACTGTCAATCTCAGCAATAAACCAGTTTTAACTGTCCGTTACCATCAGGCATAAAACATTTCAAAATCTATCAATGCCAAACTCGGTTAAAGAACTCACACAAGAGTTTGCTTCTCTGAAAGTATGCACAAAAACAATCTTTCCGGCTCCCACTTCTTTTATTTTGGTTTTTCTTTTTTAGTAATAATAACACTTTTTCATGTTTAGGTGAGCATTGTAGTTAAAATTACAGCTGGAAATCCCATAAAGGATGTTATTCTACAAGAGGTGCTAACCTCAAAGGCAGCATGGGTTATACTTGATGGGTAAATATATTTTATATTTTGTATATATGGATCATAATTTACCTTAGTTTCATCATTATTTGTTTTATGTCCACTCAGGAAGATTATTCCTTCACTAATTAAGGTTTTCCATATCACTCCTCTACGTTGACACTTTGCTTTTCATATATGAATTTGTATTTGGTAGCACAGATCTTCAATATTGGTTTTAATGGAAATAGAATTGCTGTATTTGGTGGGAGATGAGTGGATGAAGACTGAAAGATTTGCAGCTTTACTTTCTTGCTTTTAATCTAGAATGAGGCAACCAATTTTACTTGGTACAAAAATTATCCTTGTACTATGACCTGCAGTAATAGAAAAGACATATACATCTCTTAAATTCAAACTTGATACGATTTCCATTCATTTGGTATCTTTTGGTTTTTAATTTTTGATGAAAGCATCCAAGTGAGAGTATATTTCTATAGGTATAAGCATTGTCTATTTATCAGTTGAGCTGCTCCCTCTCTGTATTCCTTTCACTTAGTCTTGACTTACAAATCTTAACAGGCACCTTAGACGGGATTTGAAGTTATATGCTAAACAGATACCTTGCAAGGTTGCATTAGTTCAAGATAGCTTCAACGTGGAGGTTTTGAGAAATTATACTATCCGTGAAACTGATGCTGTAGGACACAAGGTGTTCAATTCCATGTCCAAGCCTGTACCCTTATTGAACTTACACGGTAGTGAAAACATGGATCATTCAGAATCCTCTTGCCGAAACAACTCCTTGTCCATTACTTCCTTAGAACACTCCAAGATTGGCCACTCGATGCCTTCATTTACACTAAATTCACAGGAGAATAATTTTTCATCGGATTTTGGGTCTTCTTTTAAGCAGCACAAATCAGGTAAGCAAGCTTGTCAAGTGCAACATAAGTAGACATACTATATTGCTTTTCGGAACCAGTTCTAAACCTTGCACCTCTTGTATGGAATCATTATTTCCTTTTTGTACTATTAAGACTTTAAGTAGTACTGAGGTTAAATATAAATTTTTATTTATGACCCTGGCAAAGTATTTCACTTCGCCCCCCCACCCCACATGATAAAGCACTCTCATGTAATAACTTCTAAATTCTTTCTGATAATTGATACCTTTCCGCATCCTACTTAATCACCTGTATTTGTGGATTAGTTTCTCTCAACATTACCAAAGAGTATATATCTTTTCCTTTCAGATACACATTCCAAAGGAGAAGGTAAGCTACCTACTGCATTAAATATTGTCCAAAAGCAACAAAGAAGTGCCTTCCGCCATAAATACTCAGGAGCACGTCTTCTCTGTGCTGCTTGTGGGATAACGACTGAATTGTATATCCAAGATTCTACGAGATTCACTTATTCTCAGATTCAACAAGCCACTGATGAATTTGCTAAGGAGAACTTGCTAGGAGAAGGTGGATATGGTCATGTATATAAGGGTAAGCTTAAGGATGGACAGCTGATTGCAGCAAAGGTACGGAAAGAAGAAAGTACCCAAGGATTTGATGAATTTAATTCTGAGGTATCCGTCTTAAGTTTCGCTCGTCATAAGAACATTGTGATGCTGCTGGGTTATTGTTGCAAGGAGAACCTTAACATTTTGGTATACGAGTATGTATGCAACAAGTCTCTTCACTGGCATTTATTTGGTAACTAATAAACTTTTTAAGAGCGAAATTGATCTGAGTATCCTCTCCTATGTTTTTTCCCTATTTCTTTCATTAAAGGGTCTAAACTGAATTGCCTTCTATGTTTGGAATTGGGGAACTTTCTACAGATAATAAGGAAAATGCGCTTGACTGGCACCAAAGACGTGCTGTTGCCATTGGCACTGCAAAGGGTTTGCGTTTTCTGCATGAAGAATGTCGCGGTGGTCCTATAATTCATAGGGACATGCGTCCAAGCAACATACTGCTCACACATGACTTAGTTCCAATGGTAAGTTGTATTCTTTTATGATGAGGAGGTTTATCCAGTTTCGCATCAGATGTACAGTGTCTCGTATACGACTTCAATACCGGCAACATGAGTTCATTATTCTCATTGAGGCATATGTAGGTCTGCTCTTGTCATGTCAAAATTCCATAACCTTCAACTTACTTCCCTCGTTTTGTCCTCAATGGACCATATGCATTCATTTCTTATCTTGTCTTTGTCTCTATGCCATATATCCAGCATATCATTCTCGTCTCATCCATGCTCATTCTTTGCATGTATTGATACTTACTTTCTCAGCTTAAGCTATTAAATATATTGGTTGCACAATTAACGAGGGGTTAAACTACATAATCTCCCGCACGTATAGGGCACATTGTCGAGGAAAAATTATGCCATCCTTCAATAAGGACTATCAGTTGACTTCCTTCCGAAGTGGAAAGATTGTCCCACAGCATGCAGAAATTTCTGTATGTCAGGAATCTGATTCTTGTTAACCTTGCTAACAACCTTATGCGTACGTTGCATAACGTGAATGACTCTTGTCATTACATGAACATTAATAATAAAGCTTTTCTTATATTCCTGTTACTGCATAATAATTTTATGTACTAGATTAAATGATTCTTATGTGATAATTAAATGTACGACACAGGATCTCCAGAACAAGTTTTACCTGTTGGTCGTTTGTTTTAATTGCTGTTACCATATGATTTAGAAAAAAGGTGACAAGTGTTGTATTTTTTTTTATGAAACAGCGTGCTCACTGAAATGCTTTTTCTACCCACAGCTAGGTGACTTTGGTCTTGCTAGATGGAAGATAAATGATGATACTCTACAGACAAAAATTCTTGGAACATTAGGGTAGGACTTCTACATATGAGCCCTTTATTCATGTTGAATTCAGACTGTATGCATGCCATTGATGCGGCGATTATATATGGCCTGATTTTTCTAGTAAAACTATTGTGAGTGAACCTTTGTTTCATGTAGATACCTTGCTCCGGAGTATGCAGAGAACGGATTTGTTTCAGTGAGGACAGATGTCTATGCATTTGGGATAGTTCTACTACAACTAATATCAGGACGCAAAGTAATTGATCTGGAAAGGGAAGGAGAAAATGTATCTCTGCGACAGTGGGTAAGTTGGTCTCAGATTCCAGAACTTTTACTGCTTCACATTATGTATTTTCCTGTACATGATGTTCAGGCATTAATCAATTTTTACTTATTTTCCATTGCTCTGATGCTATTTGACCATTTAGGCAGAACCACTGATCGAAAAGCTTGCACTACATGAGCTCATTGATCCTCGTATAGGAGAGTCATATGACACATATCAACTGTACCTCATGGCTAAGGCAGCTTACTTATGCGTGCAACGGAGCCCTGAAATGAGGCCATCAATGGGGGAGGTAACAACCGTTGATGCTTTCCATATAGTTGTCATCAGAACTTATTTTAAGTTGCGTCTTTTTTTCGAAATCAATTATATTTAGAACAAGAAAATTACTTCCCTAATGATGTCACGAACTGCACTTCTCAACAGAAACAGGACCACCAAACACATTGCACAATCTTACCGAATATCAACTAAGTTTAGCATTCTAACCATTGAGATTACATTACATTCAGCAGAAAGAGCCAACAAGCGTGTCACAGTCTTCATGAGCCGCTTCTTGACAACTAAAAATCAACCTGGCAAATGTTTTCCGACTTTTGGCAGAAGCAACAATAGAAAATTTTCCCCCTAGTCTTAGGAGCTCATTGATAGACATTAATTCTATCTCTAGCTCCAAAAATTTGTTTGTTACATTCAAGCCAAAGCCTATAGCGCAGCAAAAGCAAACCTCTCAACCCATCTAAAAGAATTACTACCTCTAAAGTTTCAATTGACTTCATAAGGCCAGCTACCCGGCACATCTGTTTGATTGATTTCTGCATGGCAAGAATTTTTGACTAGTGTGGGAAGTTCTTTCTTTCCTAGGATAGGATAGGCTGAGAAGCCTGCCTGCACGGTATATATGATAGAAATATGAAACAATGAATCATCTTACACTGGTGAAAGCAGTTTACTTTAGTAAACATGTGTGCAAATACATATAAACCAGAAAATATCTGCATGAGTGGAAACGATGTGTCTTCTAACTATAAACGTCTCCATTCTGTTTCCATTTCTCTGTTTGAATATTAATATTGAATTGATGGGTTTTCGCACAGGTTTTGCGCCTTCTTGAAGGAGAAAGCGATAATTTCCACAGCTTGAAGGAAAAGTCCATGCCTCATTATACAAAGCGATGAAGAAGAATTACTTTTCTTTTTTTTTTGCATTTTCTAGATGGTACCATTTTCTGTTTTTTGTTTTCTAGTCAGCCAATTACTATTATACATCGTCTATTATTACAGTTTCATCTCAATTAGGATTTCAAAAGCTTGCATGTCAACATTTTCCACCATCGACATGAGAAGGAAAAACCGATGTACCATATCATTTTTCAATTCCCAATCTTAGTAACACATTTCAACACTGTTGTCATATCGTGTTTCAATTCAGTCTTAGGAGCACATTTGAACTCTGTTTTAGTCTAGCATCTCAATTTCCCCATCTTTTGCCCTGATTAATACTTCTCTTATTAGAACTAGATTAAAACCTTAACCCACAAGTGGATGCTTGTCCTGAGATGGTAAGCATCATGCGTATGTACAAATATATTTGTATATAGTAGAAGATTTTATTGGCTATAGTGATACTTTTAAAGGATACAGGATTTTTGGTGTAAAGACAAAAAAAGTTTTCATCAATAGGGATGTCAGGTTTGATGAAGGGCTATTTTGGAACTAGAATAGTAACTCTGCTGAAGCTGGTGAAGATGTGTTTGCTGGAGCTGATGAACAAGGTGATGAGGAGGTTGAGTCAGTTGACTTGGAGGATGAAAGACTTGTGGTAAGAGGTACTAGGTCTTTAACTGACATTTATAACAGATGTAATTAGGCTATGTCAGATCCTACAAGCTATGCAGATGCACAAGCTGATGAACACTGGAGAGCTACAATGGATGCTAAAATTCAAATGATTCTGAAGAATGGAACTTGGGAGTTAGTCGATAAACCAAGTGGTCAAAATGTGATTTGTGTTAGATAGGTGAAAATTATGTTTCGTATTGCATGTTGGTACTTGTGGAAATGGAGGAACTCGTCGATCTTTGAAGACCGATTAATACTGGTAGAAGAAGGGCGTTTAATTACGATTAAAAGCATGGCTATTGCGATTGTTAATTCTATAGTTGATAAATCAAGTGATCAAAATGTGATTTGTGTTGGATAAGTGTTTAAAACCACATTGAATCTTGATAGCTCAATAAACAAATACAACGCAAGACTAGCTGTGAAAGGGCATTGCTCAAACCTATGGAGTGGATTTTTTTGATACATTTGCTCCAATTGTGAGGCATGATACTGTTAGGCTGTTAATTGCTTAGACAGTTAGAGAGGATTGGAAAATATTCCATCTAGATGTGAAGTCAGTAATTCTGAATGGAATTTTGAATAAGGACAATTATATTGCACAACCTAAAGGGTATGTAGTGTAGGGTTAAGAAAATAAAGTATGCAATCTTGTAAAAGCATTGTATGGTCTCAAATAGGCTCCTAGAGCATGGTATGAGAGAATTGATGATGATTTTAAGAGTCAAGGGTTTAAAAGGAGTATCACAAACTAGCATTATGGGTCTGTTTGGTTGAAGGGAAGTAAGGCACATTCCTTGCATTTTAAAAGAGTGTAATCACATTTCATTGTTTGGTTGAAGGGAAGTACAAATGGCACCTTATTGCAGGGAAAGTCATTGCCTTCAGTTAAAGGAATCTTATTCCTTCAGCTCACCAAGGGTAAGTTACTTTCTCTTAGCAAAGGGAAAGTAAAAACTCGTTTTTTTGCCCATCTTACCTCGACAGTCCCTCATTTTCTCTTTTCTCTTCTTCCTTCTCACCCACACATTTCTTCTTTTTCTCACCGCCCCAAAGCCATCTTCATTCTACTACTTAGGTATGTATAGAAAAGATTGCAATGTATACTTCTCAAGCATTCAAATATTTTTTCTAGTATTATGGGGTTTTTTTGGGTTGAGTAAATTAGGTTTTAAAGGTTTAGGGTATTTTTTGTGATTTTGGGGTGTGTTTTCTCTATGGGTTTAAGGTTAATGCAGATGAAACACTTATGTAAAAGGTTGATTTTGTATAGCTATTAGGGGATCCGGCTCTCTCTGCTGTTTCATATTTGTGCAAAGGTTAGGGTCTTAGCCTAGATTTTTAGTGTATTTTCAGCAAAAGGAAAGTGTTGGTTTTATTCTTGCATTTTGCCTGATTGATTTTTACTTGCTGCTTCATATTTTCTTCTAGAAAAATATGTATAATAATAGCATTGTGGAGATAGCTAGAGTAGAAGGGTTTAAGGTTTTTAGTCAAGAAGGGAAAGAAAGGGTCAAGGGAAGAGAGAGAATTGTGTTTTCCTATTGGATTTAAAATAATAGTTTAGGGTAGATGATAGTTTTGTGGCTTATGTAAGATGGTTGGTTCAAGTTTATATAATGTTTAGGGTAGTATTTAGGTTGTGTTTAGGATATATGATACAATGCATTGTACTTTTACAATACACTGTCTCATAGTTTTATATTGTGTTTATATAGTGTTTCATATAGTGTTTAGGGTGTTTAGGGTAGTGTTTATATAGTGTTTCAAGTTGAATTCATGCATTCTTTTTTTCTCTTATCTTTACAAATATGGATTAAATGCTACATACAATATGTTTAAGCTAGTTGTTGTTAATTACACATAATTAGGATATATACTTTTACTTTATTGTTTCATTCTATATTGTATTAATTCCAATATTGCTACATGTGTGAAGTAAATTGTCTAACTATTTTTTATATGTTGTCTTTTTATATTATAGTTTAGACAATGAATAGATATTCTAAACAACAAATTACAATGAACGTGTCTACTATTACAGTGGTGTTACAGTTATATATAATAGTAGTGATGATTACTATCTTGCTTAACGAATATTGTTACATGCACTAAAGGAAAAGAAAGCATAAGAGGTTATATAATGGCTCTAGTTATAAGAGGCATATTATAAGGCGATTGAACTTTAGAAGAATGGTCTTTAATTCTGATGTAACATATGTTGAACATATCTGAATGGATAGGAATGCCTTCTATAAACTATGCAATTTGCTTAAAACCATTGGTATGCTTAAACCAACAACACACATGAATGTTGAGGAAATGATTGCAATCTTTTTGTACATCATTGCTCATCATGTAAAGAAAAAGATAATAAAAAGAGAGTTTGCTAGAACTTGTGAGACAGTGAGTAAGCAATTTAGAGTGGTTTTAAATTCTGTCTTGAGGTTACAAGTAATACTATTGAAGAATCCATAGCCTATAACCAAGAATTCAACTGACTTATGATGGAAATGGTTCAAGGTAAACTTAATATGGTTTCTCTTTATAATTTGCATATTAAATTTTTATGTGTTTAAATCTAATAAGATATATATTTGTGTCACTGTTCTATTGGAAACAATAAAATTGCTTAGGTGCTTTAGATGGGACATATGTTAAAGTCAATACTTTAAAAAATGATAAGCCTAGATACAGAACAAGAAAGAACGAGACTGACAAAAATGTCTTAGGGGTATGTTCACAAGATATGCAATTCATATATATCATACCTAGATGGGAAGGTTTAGCTGCAGACTCTAAGGTTCTTCGAGATGCAATCTCTAGAAGAAATGGTTTGAAAGTCTCCAAAAGTGAGTAAGGGGATGACTAGTGTTAAATTAATAATTAAAGGGTTTTATTAGTGTTAGCTTGATATATTTAGTTCCTGATACAAAACTATTTTCTTATCATAGGTTTTTACTATTTATATGATGCTAAACATACAAATGGAGAGAGATTTTTAACTCCATATAGAGGTGAACGATATCATTTGAATGAATGGAGGTAAAATCGAACTCCTCGATCAAAAGAAGAATTGTTTCATTACAAATCCTCTAGTGCTAGAAATGTTATTGAGAGGTGTTTTGCATTTCTCAAGATGAGATGGGCAACACCTAGGGAGAGGTCTTGGTATCCAATGAAAACCAAATGCAGAATTATATCGGCTTGAGTTTTGTTACACAATCATATTAGGAAGAAGATGACACACGATCCACTTGAGGCTGAATTTAATAAGGTATATGTTGGACTAGCAGAATTGAAAAATGCGGATATGATACAATACATTGAGAGCTCAAATGAATGGAATAATTGGAGAAATAACTTGGTAGAAGAAATGTGGGATGATTGGTTAACTTCTAGAAATGACGTAATGGTATATTTTTGTCATTGCAATTATTAGATATTATGTTTAGGGTTTAGGGTTTAGTGTTGCTAGCCTTGACTATGTTATGAGGAAATAATTGTATAGAGGTGGGCATATTTTGCATAGTTTGTGTGTTGACGGGTTTAGGGTTCTTACATTTTTTGTGTGAAGGGGTGTGAAGTTCTTTTTGTATACACTTCTACTTCTCATGTACAAAGAGCAGTTGCTAACATTTTGTTATTGTAAATGGAAGGAACATCAACTCTAGGATCACAAAAGGCAAGAAAGAGATCCACCCATCATTGGACTTTTCTTGAAGATGCAATTCTAATTGATCGTTGCTTAGATCTTGTGAATGTTGGTGGTTGGTCTAGAGATAATGGGACTTTTAAGCCTGGTTACTTGAAACAACTTGAGAAATGGATGGCTGAAATGATCACAAAGTGTCAAATTAGAGGCATCCCCACATATACAATCCAAAATGAGATTACTGAAGTCACAATATAGAGAAGTTGCTGAAATGCTAGGCCATTTTATCTTTGGCTTTAGGTGGGATGACGTGAACAAGTGTATCACTTGTGAAACTAACATTTAGAATGGATGGGTAAAGGTAAGTTAACATGGGTGTCATCAAATATTCCTTGTTATTTATGTCACTCTCATGTGCTTAATATTGATTTCAGTCCATGCAATCGTTTACTTATTTTCATTAATGTTTAGTTTGATACTGAATTGCAGGGTCATCCAGCTACTGCAGGACTTAGAAATAAACTTTTTTCGCATTTTGATAAGTTAGCAATTATATTTGGTAAAGATAGGGCAACTAAAGAAGGAGCAGAAGCACCGGTGGATGTCGTGAAAAACATAGAATTTGAGGAAAAAGCAATAAGGGCAACTTTAGATTCATTCAAATACGAGCAGTCAACCTAGAGTCCATTGTTTCTATAAATGAAAGGAGTCTAGTAAACGCTTGCTCAACATCGAATGTGGTGGAAATAGGTGCACTAGGTTGAGCAATAAATGAGCCATTACGAACACACTCAGCTCAACTTCATTCCCCTTCTTATCAAATATCGGATTATCGACTACCCCTTTCCTAACTCAACTGTTGTTTTTTAACTCAAAACCTAGCTTTTTAATACTATGCTCATCATTAGGATTTAACAAGCATGGTTTTTGGGTAGATCACAATAGGTGTCAACTTTGAAGTAGTCTATAATCTAACTAATCAACATGCCGTATAGCAGGTTTTTTATGCCCCCTTGAATGGTGCGGAGCATGTCATCTATGATGAATTTAGTACGGTCAATATGGTGATTTAATTTGATGTTAAATAAGAACCAAAGATCCTCTGTGGTGACAGTAGAGTAGTTCGAGCCGCAAGGACTAATAATGTGAGTGTTGATGAGGTGCAAGACTCGATCAAAGAAACATAGCCTTGTGCAACTAGAACTGCCTCTATCATTTGGTGGAGGGTAGATAAACGCCGACCGAAGGTCACCATTATCAAAGACATAGCAGAGATCTTCTCGAAAGGAAGCAGGTGAAGGACTCATTCTATTACTTGATGAGTAACAAGGATCCGTTGTCCCATGACGTGGGTGACAAACATATTGTCATGGTTCACTAGCTGGCCTATTTCTAACTCAATATATTTTTGCGTTGCATTGAAGTAAAAGATTCGAACTAAATTCTCATAGTATTTCTTATTCAATTGTAAATAATGTGTCCACCTTAAATTTTTAAAGTTCGCAAGGTATAAGAAATTAATGGACTTTAAGTAATCAAAGTCAATTATACATTCGGGCATTACCTTACGTTTGGCAAAATTGGCGTTGAATTTTTCAACATGCGATGGATAAGTGAAATTTTGCAAAAACGAACTCACAAGGTTGAGGGTGTTTCCACATGAGTAGAGCCACCTAAACCCCTGTTATGAGTCACCTTTGTGCGTTTAGGTCTGTGACTCATTTTCAAAATTATGAAATTTGGAGGCTTAGGGCATTTTGTTATAAAACGATTCGGTAGAAATGTCGAAGAGGATAAGGAAAATGATTTAATCGAGAGAATTTCCCTCAAAACGTAAAGGAATCCAATAATTGGGGGGATTGAGACTTAGAGTTTTATGAAACCCTAAACTAAATTTTTGGTGAAATTTAAAAGCAACACTTACTTAATTTGTGAGTTCGAGGACAAAAGTAGAGAAGGAAACCATTTAAATAGTTTAGAATCGAAGAAATTTATTATGAACTTGAGAGGTTTTGAGAGAGAAAGAGGGTTTTGGAGGCCTCAGCTATGAGAGCGAGGAAGTGTCATGTACGCTTGTCAGCGAACAATCTAGTGATAGATTTGAAATCTGTCGATACAAGTCGATTCATTTTCTACTTAGTGTACACATCTATTGATAGATTTTGTACCTGATTGTAAGCATCGATAGATTATATTGATATATTGATGAGGCTATCATGTGGATGTGAAAGAACAATGTTTCACATCCAACTCATGCAAAAGGGACAAAATTGAGTTTTTGATGAAGAGAAGGTCCAACAACATGATTGTTGCACAATATTTTTATGTTAGTCATGTCATAATTCTAAAATAATATCATTTTTAATTTTAATAAGTTTAAGCAAAAATAAATATTTATGAATTTTTTAAATATTTCAATATTTTAATAAATACTTAAAAAATATTATGTTTTTCTTTTAATGTTTTTATTTATTATTTTAATTGCTTAAAATTGAAAAGTCAAATTTTATATTAAAAATTATAAGTTTATTGAACTTATATGTTTTTTATACTTAAGGGTAATTTTGTCAATTTTTATTACATTCTTAGTAAAATGCTTATGAATCAAACATTATAATGTAGTTTTCTTAGTAATCACATTCCCTGTAATCATCACATTTCCTTACTATACCAAACATTGCAAAGTTATATTCTTAACAGTCACATTCTTAGTAATCACATTCTCAACAATCACATTTCTTGCAATATACCAAATGCAATCTATATGTTAACGGCTCAAATAACTCAGTTAAGTTGGTGGTAGCTACCTATGTGGATGACTTACTGGTGACAAGACCAAATACTGAGTGTATGCACCAATTCAAAGGTCATATGCTTACTGCATTTGAAATGATAGATTTAGGATTAATGTCTTATTTCCTTGGTGTGGAGTTTGAACAAACTCCTAAACAAATTATGCTGCATCATTCTAAATATGCTAAGGATTTATTGAAGAAGTTTAAGTTGGATGCTTGTAAACCTATTCCTATTCTTGTGATAATTGGTTTCAAATTCAGTAAGAAAGATGGCTCAAGAGATGTAGATGGGATTACTTTCAGAAGTATGATTAGCTCTTTGTTGTATTTATCTACAACAAGGCCAGATATTACGTTTGTTACATGTCTTTTGTCCAAGTTCATGCAGAGTCCTTGAGTGCATCATTCAAGGCTGCAAAATGGGTTATCAGGTACATTGGAGGTACAATTCATTTTGCACTTAAATATCTGAAGCAGGACAGTAATGAACTTTGAGGATTTAATGACAGTGAATGGGCAAGATCTGTTACTGATTCAAAGAGTACTGGCGGTTTTTGTTTTTCATTGAAAAGTGATGTTTTCTCATGGAATTCAAAGAAACAAGAAGTTGTTGCTCAATCCTCAGTTGAAGCTGAATACATTGCAACAGCTGTAGCAGCAAATCATGTTCAATGGCTGAGAAAGAACCTATCTAATCTGGGTGTTGTGCAAAGCAAAGGTACTATTCTTCATGTGGATAATCAGTCTGCAATTGCTATAGCTTGAAATAATGTTTATCGGGGGTGTACTAAACATATTAGAGTGAAATATCAAGCTTTGAGAGATGTTGTCAAACATCAAGAGATTGAGCTGAAGTATTGTCACACAGAGAATCAACTGGCAAACATTGTTACTAAGGCGTTGAACAGAGAAAGGTTTGAGATGTTGAGATCTTGCTTGGGAGTTCATCAGATATTTGACCATGGGGGTGCGCTGAAGAATGGTCAAAATCTGTTGAGAGAGAGCAATTAATCTTCTGGAGGAATGCAACAGTAATTGAAAAGAGTTGTTGAAGAGTCTGTTATGCCTGAACGATGGCGTGTTGCCTTTACTAAACGTTGGTGTCAAAAACATGTTTGTTTCATGTCGTTTAAGTCTATTTTGTATTAGTCAAAACGTCTTCAATTGTGTCATTTCATTTGTTGCTTGTATTTGTTAAACGGTAGTGTTTGATTGTAGTTTTTAGTCATCATTTTTTTACTGTTCAGTTAGCTGTTGGAGAGCTCTGTGTTCCCACCGATTTAGGAGTTTTTTGTCTTATTCGAGGCTACATCTAAGCTGTGTATGGTTTAAAAACCAAATTCAAATCAATGAAGCTGTAATTTTGTTCTTCTTAAATTTGAAATTTCTAGTTCTAATTCTCTCTTTCTTCTTCTGAAAAGTTTCCCTCTGAAAATGTTTAAAAAACGCAGCAAGCATCAGTGACAGATCTGACACTCGGGGCAATGGATTGTCACGTGTTGCCATGCAACTAAGTTTTAAAGTGTTGGGTCATTTCACGCGTAATAAACTGGTTGTGTGGCTAATACCATAGCATGGCCAGCTGTCATGATCTGTGTGGGAATTTCCAACGTGAAATAATAGGATAAGGCTCAAGGGCTGATACGAACATGTGTTCTCTGTAGCTCCATTAAGTTAGACCAAACCACAGTGCTTCCCACAAGGTGTGGCTTGCTGGGAATCATTAGCATTTTGGCTTGCTCCATATATACCAAGCATGTGACTCTGGTACTAGACTAGACTTCAGTTGTGCAAGGACCCCAGGCGCTAGCCATTGGAAGTGTCTGCTAAGCATTTGCCTTGGTCCCTGTCTGCTTGTAGATATGATATTCTATGGTCTCCAATCAGTACTTCATATCAAATTTCAAGCAATTAGTACCCTTGTTTGATTGATGCTGCCTAATGTGATAGACGTTGATAATGCTGGCGCATCATTGATAGGACGAGAGGAGGCAGGAAATACTATTACATTTTTCTTTTACAATATAAATTAAAATTATATTTAACAACAAATTTGCTAGTCACTAGCCCTTCAAGTGGAGGAATTGCATACTGCATCGTTTCAAACTAGAAGAAAAGGGAGCAAAGAAAAAGAATAAGAACAAATTAACAATGTACTACAAGCAGCGCTTAATTCGTTTAGTAAACGAACAAATATGAGAGTTCAAGTAAAAGTTTCAAATTCAATTAATAGAATTTTTAACTGACACGTGTTGTACATTTGACAATCCTTCAAATAATGTATAAAAAAAATATTTCTTTTAAAATTTAAATACATGCTACAAATATATTTGTGAATGTATATTATGTTATAATTCAATAAGTTTAGATTAAGTTAAATAGCATAACAGGCCAAACACAAGTATAATCTTATTTGAATTTTTATATTTAATTATGTATATTTAGATTTAGATTTAAATTATATTAAAATTAAAATTTAAAAAATTATTGACCTATAAATAAGTTTTTGACTTTATATAAATATACTCTCAAATATAATTTTCTTACATCTCTAAATATTTGATCAAGTAATTAATCTTTATAGTTATATTTGATGACTACAAAAAATTTCTTTCCTTGAAACAGTGTTTTCTTGACCCATTTGACGAAGGAAGTGCGGTCATTCAACCATGAAATAAAAACAAAGTTTTGAAAAAGTAAAAAAGGGATGTTGGTTTTAATCAAAGTCCCTTGCTAATAATCAATCAAGCACAAGTCAACATTCACCATCACCCATGGTGATATCAATGTGAAGTACGATTTCTTTTCATTAGGGCAATCGAACTCTCTAGGCTTTATGCATTTTTTGTTTTTCTTTTTTGTTTTTGTCATTGAATATTCATTTCCCAACTCTTAATTTGCTTGCATTTTAGTAATAGCTTTTGAAACAGGCAGGGCCCTTCCTAGTGGACTATAAAGTAAAGCAAAGTGCCCCAACAATGGTGGACAGTGACCCGCCATGATTATATGTGCACTAGCTCGCAGAAAAAAAATTTAGCCTAGATATTGGCAGAGCCTTGGAGGAGCGTAAATAAATTAACGATGGTTGTGAGATTAGAGGGCATGCCACCTGTCCAAAATTGAAACCGATGCATGAGGATGTGGGAATTACTCTTATGTGCTATGAAAGCTCCTATATGTTGTTTGATTGTAGTTCAAGTTTAATCGAAATCCAGTTTAACCTACGATAAAAAATAAATTAGATTAAATGAACATGATCCTCTTTAGAATAGGCATCTAGTTAAATGCGTCTGCATTCGATTGTTGCACTTTTATTTTATATCCTGAGATGCATTGAATCTTGATGAAATTTCATTGACAACGATATGTCAGATGGCATATATCATACGCTTTTGTCTTTTTTAGGGAGAAATTAAGAAGAGAGCGACTTGCCATGCAACAGAAAATAGAGTTGGGCCGAGATGCGTCAACGCATCTATTGGTTGCTTGGGGTCCTTAAAATATGTGGTGGAAGGCTCAGATTCGCCGGCGAAAGCAGGATCCTAGCTAGAATCCTCATCAACAATTGCAACTTGTTCCTTGATTTTCTTTCTCTTGATAACGACTTGTCTTTTGTTACTGCCTCTTGTTGGGTTTTACACTTCGCCCTCCAAGAAAATAATAAAAAACTAAGGTGAATTGAATTCCACTATGATTTGATGGTTAATTACAAGGGTCACACTTGAGGAAAAATATTCCTCCCAAATAGTTCCAACTTGGAAGAAATGTGGGCATCATGCATTTGCGTATGCATCCTTGCAGAAACATATTTCTCCTATTTTATTGTATCAACTTGTTGTATTAAAATGTAGGAGCATGACACAGGGATTGCATCCATGTGTCAACAAGTACTAGATCCCTTCCCGCTGCTACTGCACACAAATGCTTGATTAGGTTTCAACATTTGATTGCTGTTACCAAACGATTCCAAACTATTCCCTACTGCCTCTTTGGGGATGATTCTCCGGAAATCATTACTCACTAATTAAGAAAAGGGGTTAGCAAAGTTGAGAGTGGGGAATGATGCCCAAAAGCTAATTAATTTCAACCAAAACACAACAAGTGTGGGTTTTCAATTTGAACTGAGAAAATAAAAGCATCAAGCTCCGATTAAAAAACACAAAATGAGGGGAGCATGTGATCCCGATTCCTTCACAAAGGCAAAAGGCGTAGTTTTAGAAACCTATGAAATTGTGAAAATTCAGTGACGTTTAGGTTCTCAATGAAGTTAACAAAGTCGGAATTGGATTCGGTTTCTCTTGGTTCCAATTAAATGGAAAAGTACGATTCATTAGCCCACGCCTGCACCTCTCATTGCTTATCCATTTCTTTGCACCATAACTGTAATTCAACTACCCAAACCCCTTTCGGCTAACGTGTTTGAAAGAATTTAATCCTTTCGAAAATAGTATGTAATCAAAGCCATTAGGGATTTAATAATGGACTTAAGATACATAGTAAAAGTGAAGTATATATTACATAGGTAAAGTAATATGTGATAGTGGATATTTGATTTATTAATTAATATATAATTTTTTATTTTAAAAAATATAATTTAATTTTTAAAATTTTTTTTTTTAAAAAATAACATGTGACATTAGCTAAAGTTAAAACAAAATAAAAGAGAGTAAATACGTTTGGTTTAAAGATTGAATTTAGGATGAGAATTTTGCCACATTTTGATAGTGTCATCTTTAAAGTCGGCGAAGGGCCCTACATCCCATTTGTGTGTAAACCATTCTTTCATTAATAATGAAAATTGCCGCCAAGTTTTTATGCCCCATTTGTACAGACATTCTCATCGATAACTAAATTCACCCTAACCATCCCATCATCACCATCTTTTGCAGCACCACATGGCGAATCAACGGTCCCCAATTGATCCTTCCTAGTTTTCCACTTTATGTCCAAAGCCGAAAACCAAATTTAGTCAGTTTCCTTATGCATAGGGTCCTTTTTTGTAATTTCCTTACGCAAAGGGCTAATAGCCAGCCATGGAGCAGCACTACAACCCATTGCCCCAAGATGCACTTCACGCTCCTTCTTTACCAGTATTAATTCACGCGCCTCTTTTCGGTCTTTCTTTTGTTTTTTTTTTTATCATTTCGTCTTCTTTCTAAACATTTATATTTTTCGAAAAAATAAAACATTCTAAATAAATTCTTTTAAATTCAAAATATGTATACTTATCATTAAATCAAATACTTAAAAATATAAATTTTTATCACTCTTCAAATATTCATCAGCAATTATTAGTTGTTCTCAGACAATTTTAGAATAAGCAATCTTATACAATTTTGACAATTTTTTTTTTCCTTCACATCTCTCTTTCTCTATTGAAATTTAAATTGAAGAGAGATGATGGATTTGATTTAGGTTAAATCTATTATTTGTATGAGAATTGATTTTTGAATTCAATAATTATAAAAATAAATTCTATTCAATTAGGTTTTGGATTTCATTTTGAAAATTTGGTTTTGTTGGCTACTATCATTTATAAAATTTAAAATAAAAATGATAACTATTATAAATTTTAGAATCTTTGAATAATCAAATCTACTAAAACAAAATAAATATAAATAATTAAATATATTAAGATGTACGATGTTTGATATATATAAACTACTTAAATTTAACTTAAGTGATAAAAATACAATTATAACCCGTAAATTTGAATAGAATAATATATTTAAATGTCGGTAACAAAACCAACTTCAAAAACTAAAAAAAAATCTGAACTTGATATTAATCTATTTAATTTTAAATTTAACTACATAAATAAGATAAAAAAATTACTGTGTACTCCTTAAATTTTGAAGAAAACACATTAATTACTATAGCTAATTTGAAAGTTTCTCTTTATTATTGATTTTAAAAAATAATTGTTAAAAAACTAATTCAATATATTAATTTTTTAAAAAAAATAAAAAGAAGCAGCTGCAAGGCATTTCAATAATGATTAGACCGTAACAATTTTTTGTTTTTTTCTTATTAAAGGGGGAAAAAAAAAGAACAAGCAGCAGGGAGCGCACGAGAGTGAAGTCATGGTCACGCGCACAAACTGAGAATGGGTTAACAACTATCCTGACACAAAATAGAAGGAGAAGGGTGTTTGGTCGCCGCGTCATTTCTGAGTAATTAACGAAATTATTAAATGTTAATCATTGGCTGCAATGACCCATATTTAAATCTCAACGCCACTCCATCGCCCATTTTCCCCTCAGCTGCTCTCATTACTCAGGAAAATAAAGATGGAATTTTTTGAGACAGAGAAAGAGAAAGCAAAGCAAAGCATGTTGTTGTGAAAGTGGTATTCCGACGTAGAAAAGCATAGCATACAAAACTAAATCTCTTTTTAAAACATTCATTCATTCACAGAAAAGAACAAAGCTTTTCTCTTCTTTGCTCGAAGAAGAAGAAGAAGAAGAAGAAGCAGCAGCAGCTAAGCTGTATAAACTTGTGAAGGGACTTTCAGAGGTAATATACATCTTTGCCTTTAAACATATCTCCTGACAGCTGTTCTCTACGTGTAATATGTATTTTCTTTTGGTTTTTCTGCATGATGAAGTTCTTATTTTAATTACCATATATATATATATATATATAATTGCATATTTGCCTGTTTTCCAGTTAAGTCATCTTATTTAAGAGTTGGATTTTTCAGTTGGAGTTTCCATTTATTCTTTCATGTTTCTTTTGAAATTAAGAAATTCTACACAATTCTCTTTGTTGGAACTTGGAAGTTGGATTATTTGTTTCTCCATGTTATTACGTCTGAGAATTCGCAGAATTCTTTCGAGATTCAGTGGCTTCTTCTTCTTCTTCTTCTTCTTTTGATAGAACTTGGATAAAGAAAATCAGCTCTCGTTGGTATGTTGTAGGATGGGTCTTGCAGCAGTTTCAGTTTTCAAGCTTTGACTGATTAATTGTTGATTTCTCTTTTTCTCTCTTTTGCTCAATGGTAATGACTGGTGACTCAAGAGTGATAAATATTTACCATTAAAGTTGAGTTTTCTACAGATTTTTTACCTGTAAACAACAATAACGGAACAACAGAATTAGATCAGACGGCGGTGATGCCGATTGTGAGGTCTTGTTTCAGAAGAACGGACTGTCGTGATATGGATGATAGGGAAAAGGTAACTGTTAAGAATCAAATCCTCGAGTCAATTCAAAGTCGTTTTGGTCTACTTTTGTTCTTAGCTTTTCCTTGCTAGCATTAATTCTGATCATAGACTGTCTCATGGTTGTGGGGCCCATAAGATGTGTCACCAAGGCAACCATAGAAAGCCCTACTATCTACTTTTTCACAGGGATTCAAAATGCACTCTCTCTCTCTGGGGTTGGCTCCCCTGCAAGGAAAAAGATACTTTGGTTTCCATTATGTTATTTAGTTTGTAGAGCAGTGGGATGCTTTGAATCCCTTTGTCTTTTCCATACCTTACCATAAAGGCCAATTTAGTGCAGTATTCCACTTGCTTGTTACTTATTCCAAGTTTTGAATCTTACAGGTACCCTTAATTATAAAAGTTCAGATAACTGTTGCAACCTGTGTTACCATCGATCAAGTTAAACATACTAAGCCAAAGCTTGAGAATTTCCTTCCTGTGTGTAGGAGTTGATGTAACAGTTCAAGTTAAACATAGTGGGCTTTCTCCTGTATTGGCTACTTTGTTACATAGCTTGGATTAAATTTTTTACATATCTCCTTTGCTTGGAATGAAAAATTATTAAGTACACCAAGTTCTGACACATGTAAAACAATGGAGGATAATCATGGAAAAAAGCACCTTTGTTATTTTGAACTTCTTATCAGTCATAAAGGTTTGTAAACCTTCAGCCTTTGTAACATATCGCAAAATATTGGCGAAAAAAGGCATTGTCCTAAGTCATCTTTCATGATCAATACATAGATAGAGGCCCTTATAATGATAATATATAGAGATTTTAATTTGTTTGCATCGCTAGGTTTTGCATAACAATGTATTGGCTTTATTTATTTATTTTTCCTGCGCTTTATTTACAGATATTTGCTGCTATAATGTGAACCTGATTTCAATCAATAAGGGCTTGCCACGTTGGGCAACCTTAACTGCAAGCTAAATCATCAAGAAGCCTTTCTTGTCTTCCTCAGAAACGGTAGTTCTCTCCCTCTCTTAGATAAAAATTTAAAAATATTGTCTATGATTGTAGCTTACAACTCTTTAGTTGCACCTACAATGCACTCAGTTTGATATGTGTAGAACTTATTAAGCTTTCTCAATTTCTTTTCTCATATTCAAAAAGTGTTTTGAGACTTTGGAATTGTTCTTAACTTTTAGTTTGATATCAAGTGTCGACAGATAACTGCGATTTAGATGGTCACTGTTCCATCCTTCTGGCCAAAAATCAGCTAATTCATGCAGGATGTTCACCTCCATCATTGTTGGATGGCTTGCAATACTTAATGCCCCTTTGTTCTTAAATTTCAACATATACTACATGTTCTTTGACTGGGATACTTTCAGTTTTAGGGGGTTTAATTAGGGATATGGAATATTTTCACGGGTTGCTAGCTGATAGACTAATCATAATATCTTGTATCTACTTGTTTAAAATTGAACACTAGTTTTGGGGGAGATGGCATGATAGATTTCTCCTTAAATAATTAATGTATATCACCTGGTGCTGAGCTTGTCTGCTGTGACGCAGAAAAAGAAACAACATCTGGTTTTTTGTGAAGCTGTGGTTTAAATGGCTAAAGTTTGTTGGCCATACTTTGATCCTGAGTATGAGAACCTGAGTGTCAGAATCAATCCTCCAAGGTTCCGTTTCTTTCTCTATATGCTTTTGTTAAATATTAGTTATCAATTTTTGTTCCAAAACAAGCAACTACATTCAACTACCTTGATGGTTGAGTCACTGTAGTTCTTGGGATTTACAGTTTGTTAAAATATGTACATTGACAATTTTATGCAACCCAAGTGTATTTTGGCTGTATAAGTTGTTTTTTCTTTTTTCTATTAAGAGGGCAGGCCACTGTATCAGAGACTTAGACACATTTTTGCAGGTCACATCTTTCTATAGTGTATAACTCTTTGATTCTCATACTTATTCCAGCAGGGTGTCTGTGGACAACACTAGTTGCAGAGACTGTACTGTAGTAAAGGTAAAATTCAATGCAAATAAAGTTTATGCCTCGCTGGCTGTTGAATTCACCTGGGAGCTGTCTAACATTCTTAGTGCCAACAGCTAATTCATTATGTACATTTAGGTTGACAGCGTGAATAAACCTGGAATACTTCTGGAAGTTGTGCAAATACTAACAGACCTCGACTTCATTATTACCAAAGCTTACGTCTCCTCTGATGGCGGATGGTTCATGGATGGTATCAATATACTAATATTTATCGATTTTTTATGTTAGGCTTTAGAGCTCAGTGCCTTTATTATGCTTGCAATAAATTTTCCCACAAAAGATCCTTACTTAACGGTAGAACAGAGTGCAGTTCCACTCTTGTTTTTATTTCTAAACACATCAGTTATGGATAACCATTAATTTGTACGGTTATATCAGGACAATATCCTTATGTCCCTCTCCTAATAATCTGCCACCCCACCCCACTCCCCTTCTTCCCCCTTAATACTGAGTGGGTATTGACATTTTTGTTCTTTGCAAACAGTGTTTCACGTCACTGATCAACAAGGGAAACAGATTACTGATGGAAAAACCATCGATTACATAGAGAGGGTATGCCCTGTCTTTTCTTCTCTAACTCATCTTCTTTTATGTACCAAAATTGCCCCAAAAATGCTTAGCTAGTAGAGTTTGAAATTTCCATTTGGGCTACAATCATACAGATACACAAGGGAACCAAGTGACAGAAGCTTTTGCTTAACCATTCTATTTCTGGATGATGAATTCTCCCTCTCTTTCCCCTCTTCATGAGGCCCACTGTTGCCTTAGTCATCCATAGCTCCTCCGTGTTGCTACTCTCATGTTCTGTATATTTATTTGTCCAACTTATATTTACTGGCAATTTTGTATTGATTAATGCAGAACTCGCAGGTACATGAATAAGTGGTAAGGATTGCCCAAAATGCTCCATATGGGCGTTTCCTCTTATTTCCCCTCATAACATTATGGAGTGAAGTATGAAGAGCATCATTCGCCATTTTATTTAAAGCCACAGCAATTGTTTAGATAGCACCTTCTTTCCTCATAAATAGTTGTCCCTTGCCTGTTATCATTCCCACTAGAGACGAATAAAAACAGAAAAGGGATTATAATAATTCATCAAACTTTAAAAAAAAAAAAAAGCAGAGAATAACTACCTCAGCAACTGTTTCCTGCCATTATTCTCCATGTCATGTTGAGTGCACTTTTTTATACTTGTATTACATCTTATATATACGTTTTCTTTCAACAGGCTCTAGGACCTAAGGGCCACACCACAGATGGGATGAAAAATTGCCCTGGCAAACGTGTTGGGGTGCACTGTGTTGGTAATCACACAGCAATTGAACTCATTGGGAGGGACAGGCCTGGTCTCTTATCAGAGATCTCTGCTGTCCTTGCCAATCTTCACTTTAATGTGGCTGCTGCAGAAGTATGGACACATAATAGACGAATTGCATGTGTGCTCTACGTCAATGATGATACCACCAGCCGTGCTGTGGGTGAACCAAACAGACTGTCTATTATGGAGGAGCAGCTTAAGCACATCCTGCGTGGTTGTGAGGATGATGACAAAGTGGCTCGTACCAGCTTCTCCATGGGATTCACACATATTGATCGGCGGCTTCACCAAATGCTGTTTGCTGATAGGGATTATGAAGGTGGTGGAGTGACAACTGAGGTTGACTATCCTCCTTCCTTCAAACCAAAGATCACGGTTGAGCGTTGTGAGGAGAAAGGGTACTCAGTTGTTAGTGTCCGGTGCAAAGATCGAGCTAAGCTGATGTTTGACATTGTCTGCACACTTACAGACATGCAATATGTAGTTTTTCATGCCAACATCTCATCCAATGGTCCCTATGCTTTACAGGTATGCAAGTCATTTGTCATAGCCTTTCAAAAGGAAAGAACCAAGCACTGCCTTCAGAAAAATCATTTTGCACTGTTTCTAAGTTGCCACCAGAAAAAAAAAAAGAAAGAAAGTAGGAAACAAAGATGGTTTATATGTTCAAATTGTAATATACATCACATTTATGAGTAAAAACTCCTTTATTCCATTTTTATACAACTTATCAATCAGTTATATACATTTGATAAGGCACCAGTTTGATTTAAAAGATTAATGACCTTTATAAAAGTGGGGTGCAATAAGGAGTCCGTAAAATGCCTCACTGTAATCGGCTGTTCATTTGTTTTGGGACAGTAAAATTTTGAAAAATTGGGGTTATCAAAAGAGTATCTAAGTAAACAGCTATCTTGACATGGCATTTAATATTGACACCACTTATGCTTCCATAGCACTCAGCCATTCATTGTAAACTTTCTATAGTCACATCCATCCTTTCATCACTCTGTTAACTCAAAATTGAATCAGACGGACCAAAATATGCATAAATGATCATAATGCCTTTCAAATTGTAGGAATATTTTATTCGCCACATGGATGGCTGCACACTCGATACTGAAGGTGAGAAAGAAAGGGTTATTAAATGTCTAGAAGCTGCAATTCACAGAAGAGTAAGTGAGGTAAGTAGTGTGACTAACTGAAACGTTCTGTTAATGTTTAGCCAGTATTATTGCATAAATAGAGACAATCTTCTGGTTTCTAGTTAAAAATTTTTGTTTCTAAATGGTTCTGCTGCACTGAATTCTCAATGTGAACTGTTAAATAGCTGTTGATGTTCCTCTAATGCAAATGTGTAGAATGTTTTTTAGTAGTCAGAAATTCTGTGCCATATGAGATGATTCATGAAAACAAAGGTCTTTCGTTGCTTAGAAAAAATATTTGCTAGCGTCTGGTTAGAGTAAGTCTCATCCATATCTGCTGTGGAGCTGCTGCATATCACACAAATTACTACTAGAACATGAAAAAGCTAGGGTCGTGACATCTTAAGATTTTACATTCAGTATTCAAGATGAATTCCAGGAACTACTCTCTTCTTTGCTATTGATGATTGTGTATGTGCTTCTCTGAAACTGTTTCCCATGACAGAGTATGAGGCACAACTTTTCCATAAGATGTTATGCTGAATGTTCTTTTCCTCAATACATAGTAAGGAGAAAAACATGATCCGCTTATTCCTTTAAGGATAGTCAAACTTTTACTATGAATTCATAAGTTTATTTTCTGCTTGGATGTTCCACCAATGAAAAATAACTGAGCTTCATAGAACAGCAAAAAAGTTTGTTTGAACAGGAAGCAAACTAAAGCATAAAACTGCAGCAAAGGAACTGATTGTCAGGACAAGCAAAATGCATGTTCGATGCAAGAGGGGTAAAACCAAACTTTTTAGACAATTTTAAATTAATCAGAAAAAGGGGACGGCAAATTGATGTGGCAAAGGTGCTTAACCAATAAAATCTTCCATTTAATAAACTATAATCCTTAGCTCATGCTTAACCAATAAAGCCTTCCTTTTAATAAACTGTAATCCTTAGTTCCTACTCTCCCTTTAATGCATATCTGGCAATTTGTGTGCCTTGACACTTTGCTTACAAATTTAGCGGTGCCTAAATGTTACATGGAATATGCAGGTCTCTAATTGAAGAAGTCAGCTTATATGAACTTCAATTATTTGTTTGCCTTGAAAATTCAACAAGCATAACAAGTTGATCAATGAAATGAGGAAAATAACTCTCCTCTTTTAATTTTAAATGACAGCTATTTTCTTTTTATTTACTGTCGGTTGTATTTCTTCATATTGATGAAACGAGAAGAAGTCATGAGATTGATGAATAACAATGTCTGCCTTTTGCGTTGACAAGTCCTTAGGACAACAAACAAAAGCTATTCTGTTTCTGATGAGAAACACCCGTTTTCTTGTCATCTAAGATGCATATAACGAATGCAGGGTTTAAGTCTGGAGCTCTGTGCAAAGGATAGAGTTGGCTTGTTGTCTGAGGTAACAAGGATTCTCCGAGAGAATGGATTGTCCGTTAGAAGAGCAGGGGTGTCAACAGTTGGGGAGCAAGCAGTGAATGTTTTCTATGTGAGGGATGCTTATGGGAATCCAGTAGATACAAAGACGATTGAAGCGCTTCGCAAAGAAATCGGACACACAATGATGCTTAATGTAAAGAAGGATCCAGCCAGTGCCAAAGCACCTGAGGCTGAGACTAGTGGATGGGCCAAAACAAGCTTCTTTTTTGGGAACTTGCTGGAAAAGTTCTTGGCTTGAGTGAAAAACAAAGGAAGTAGTATTATGTCCATGTATGGCTGTAATACAAACTCTGAACTGTATAGAATAATGCAAGCTTTTGCATACCAACTATGGGAAGGACTTGTTATCCCTGCTTTGTTTAAAAATAAAAGCTTGCAAATTGTGAAGCTTGGACTTTGGAAATTGAGTGCCTCTTTGCTTTTCTTTCTATCTTATTTTACGTCTTTTGGCAGCTTAATTTTCCTATATATATAGTTTATCTACCATGGACACACCAATAAATTGACTTTGAATGCTTCCTTGCTTAGTTTGATGGCTTTATCATACATTTGACTTGGAATGGATTTTGCAAGGCACAAGAGAAAAGTTTACTTGCAATTGAATTTATTCCATATATTTTTTTGTATTAAAATCAGGTAAGGAACAACTGTTGGATTTAATCGAATTGAAGAAGATCCCAATCTATGTGGCCATGACTGGAAATAACGTCCCATTAAAGATGTTTAACTTCTATATTAATATACTTATTAGAAATTGGCGAGACCTTGTAAATTACAACATCTAAAGGAATGTTCACGGCATCTTCTTCCTATTTTCCAGTTCATCGGAAGTGGTCTGGTCTTTTCAATAATATCATCAAACTTTCCAAACTGTTCCCGCAATTAAGTCTTTTCAATTTACAAAACATCGTAGAATAATCCACATGATAATTGTATTAGCTGTCATAATTCTGGCTTTCTTTTGAGCAAAGATTCAGTCCCTTGAATAAATTAAGCATAAAAATGAAAGAATTCATTCCTTGTATCAATAAATAAATAAATACAAACAAAAGCTAGTAATCTCTTATATTTTAATCTAAAGATTGAAACAATTTCCTAACGATTAATTCAATTACCATTAAAAGCATGCATAATTACATACAACCGGAAAAGCAAGATTTGTGTCCTTGCACTAATTACATGCTAATTATCAACATTTGAAAGCAACATTGGTGCGGCAGATAAGAATAAAAAGGACAGCCATAGGCGACAAGCTAGGGAGGAGTAGAACCTACGTTATCATAGCATAGGCATATATTATATACACGCCTATTGGCATTATTAACTTACTCAATAATGGACCGATTCTGCCCCAAACACCAAAAATTCATCAATGCTTGAAGTCAAGGCCTGCAAACTTAGGTCTATAATCTATTTGATTTTTAAGGGAATTTATTGTAATGTGTCCGAAGTTCACATTCAGAATTTGTGGAGATTCATTATAATCAGAGGCGAAAGGGGAGCAGATTTGAAATCTTTAGTTAAGATATACGCGGCATTTAGACTTGTGTATAGAAAAATTAAATAAATTTAACCTTAAGTATTTACAAATAATGTAGAAGTGAAAATCACTAATCTTGAAGAAAAAAACTTTGGTAGAAAAATAATTATATTATTTTCAAGAGAAAAACAAATATTTGAGATTCTAAGCAAATGGCCTAAATTGTTAGAATAGTTGGATATGACTATTTGGCAATTTGACTTTATTGCCTTTTCCTAATGTCTAATGGTGCTATTTATAATATAACTTTTCCCAATCATAAAACAATCGTATTTTTATTGTCTTTTATATAAAATAAATATTATATCTCTAGGAAGAACACCACTAATCTAAAGTCTTAGTGCAAGTAAAATAAAACAATATGTAAATATCTATACTCACTAATCAAGTCTACACGTTGTTACCATCAGTTCATCTAGCCTCATATTGCAGCGAATTAAGTTATTCACTGTGTTGTGCCATTCCTTGCGAAGCTCATCGTTATTGGACTCTAGTTGATCAATGTTGTCTTCAACATATTTAAAGTTGCTCCACACCTTGTGGTTGATAATCATCTCAAGGCGAGATACACAATTATCCAATATTTGCAAAATGTCTTTGGATTCGTAACGCTGGGCGGTATGTATGTGTCTAGTTTACATGATTGCAATGCTCATACTATTTTGAACTAAGGTGTTCAAGCGTGATATGGTCCACATACCAATTGATGTTATCTTCTTTTCAACACTCTTCTTTCCTTAACTAACTTTCATGATGACTTTGATTCAAAACAAATTTCCGCTTCCCTATTGATACCTTAAGGTTTGGAATTTTACCTTAAATCAATTTTCTCTAAAACTTAAGGTTTCCCTAAATATTCTTGGTTTTGCCAACCCAACTTTCCCAAACACACTTGGGTTTGACTAATCTATCACTCCACCTAAATCTTTCATAACTTTGAAACCACCTTTCCCTTGAAAAGGTGAGGCTTATCTTGTTAAACCTAGCTTTGATATCACTTTTCCTTGGAAAGATGAGGCTCTTCTTACTTAACCTAGCTCTAATATGACTTGTCACAAGCTTAGAATCTTTAGCCAAAATCCGTGCAGCGCTTAGATTTGTGTGTAGAAAGACTAAGCAAGCTTAATCTTAAATATTTACGAATAATGTGGAAGAGAAAATACTTAAACTTGAAGAAAAGACTTTAGGAAAAAATAATTATATTATTCTTTGGATACAAACAAACACTTAAGATTTTCAGCAAATAACCCAAATTGCTAAAATACTTAAATATGACTACTTGGCAATTTGACTCTATTACTTTTTCCTAATGCTTAAGAGTACTATTTATAATGTTGTTTTTCTTAATATTAAAACAACTCTACTTCTGGTTGTCTAATAAAACTAGATTAGTTAACAAGAGATTTAAATAAACTAAATGTTCTATTCTAAGTACAACACTACTTGCTTTTTTTTTTAATTATTGGGAGATAAGGGATTCGAACCGTGCTATTTAGATAGGGGGATAATGCTCCAACCAATGAGGCAAATGTTCGGGTACACAACACCACTGGCTTAAAGTCCTATTACAAGTAAAATAAAATAATAGGTCAAAATACCCAAGAGATCCTTGTACTCATACATTTTGTACAATTTAGTTTCTATACTTTAATTTGAAACAATTTAATCTCTCGATTTTAAAAATTACTCCAATTTAGTCCATCTCCCTAATGACATTCAATTTAGTTGTTAAATAAGATAAGTCAATGTTGACGTAACATATTTTCACTAACATGGCAACGTGGGCAAATGACATACTGCCATGTCACTGTAACATGCTGAAGTGGTAGTGTCACATCACCCTGACATGTTGATGTGGTAGTACCACATCACTTTTTGAGTTTGGATTATTGACATAACACTGCCATATCAACATGTCAGAGTGATGTAGCATGTTAAGAAGTTGCCATATGGCATACCAATAGACTACCATGTGGCATGTTAGGATGTTGCCAAGTCACTCTATTTTTCTCCAAAATATTATGTGTTTTTGTTTGAATTCGAACTCAAGACATCTAACAAATACACCAAAGTGCTTACCAACATACCTAAACCATTACTTTCTAATAATTTATTACTTTTATTATTTTTTTGTTTTCTATTTCTTTCTTAAAATTACATTGTTTTAGAGCCATCTTACACCCTCTAAAACCTTGGCTATAAGAGAGAGAGAGAAAAAATAAAGAGAGAAGTGAAAGAAAAAATGAAAAAAAAATGCTTTTATAAATAGGGTTTTTGATAGTATGAAAAGTTTTCAAAATGACGTAGTTTTAGGAAAAAATAAGAAACAAAAATAGAGAAAAAAAGTAATAAATTATTAGAAGCAAGGGCTTAAGCATGATGATAAGCACTTTGATGTATTTGTTAGAGGTCCAAGGTTCAAACCTTAATAAAAGCGCATATTATTTTTGAAAAGAAGATAATGACATGGTGCATAATAATTTGGATAAGAGAGTGATGTGGCATTACCATGTCACTTAGACATGATGACATGGCAGTGCAACATCAATAACAAGAACTCAAAAGGTGATGTGGCACTGCCATGCTAGCATGTTAAGAAGGTGATGTGGTAATACCACATTAGCATGCCATCTACCCACGCTAGTGAAAATGTGCCACGTCAATATTAACATCATCTTATTTAATGATTAAATTAGATGTCATTAGAAAAACAAGATTAAATCGGAGTAATTTCTAAAATTGAAGGACTACATTGCTTCAAATTGGAGTACATAGACTAAATTGAACAAATGTATGAGTTTAGGGACCTCTCAGGTATTTTGACCTAAAATAATATATAGATATCTATACATAAGAATTCTATCCCAAATCAAACTTTTTTTATCCGAGCAGTCCTTTTGTAGTTGGGCTTTCTGTGTAAATTTTCTTTGCGTGTAGCCTTTTTGTGCTTGATCCACAATCCTACGAGATTGGGTGGGATGACGTATCTATGGCCTAATGAAGTACGGTCTAATGGCTCATGTTCCTCAGGTCTACACATGTGTGGGGCATCTAGAGACCCTTAATCAATGGTGGCTCTATGTCGATTGTTGATAGGCTCCTAAGTGATGTCACCTCAAGCCCAATTTATGCCACTAGGCGTTGTGTGGCACCAGTGTGTGTTGCTGATCCAAACCTTCCATCCAGCTAGACTAGTTATAACATTGCAAACAATGACATTCTCCCACACTTAGTTTAGGCAACGCCTTTATTGCCTTGTTGTCTTTTTCCATCACAAGTTTTCAATGGGTTCTCTACAAGTGCCGTGGGTTCATTTGAGGCAATCCCCAATTGGTTGTTTCAAAAGAACTTCCAAGTTGAGATGCGTTTTACTATGTGGATATCTAGGTCGCGGCTAACCTGTGATATCTAAGTACACCGCTCCCATTTGCACAATGGCTCTATTTGTGGCACATATAGGACATAAGGGGTTTGAACTTGAGACTTGGACTATTAATCCAGTGTCAATTCAAATTATTTAGTCCAAAAGTCACGTTGTGCAACTTTTTAGTATTTGTCAACTACATGTGCAACTCTTTAATTAAGACCTTTAACAACTTCTGTCAATTGCCATTGTTGCTGCAACATAGCTACCAGCAATTCATCTAGCCTCACATTGTGGTTGTTTAAGTTGTTCATCGTGTTATGCCATTCCTTGTGAAGCTCATCACTATTGGACTTTAACTGATCAATGCTATCTTCGAAATATTTGAAGTTGCTCCACAACTCATGGGTGATAATGGTCTCAAGGCTAGATACGTGATTATCTAGTGCTTGCAAAATGTCCTCAAAGTCATAACGTTGTGCAGCATGTGTGTGCATAGTTTCCATGTTTGCAATAGTCATACCATCTTGAACCAAGGCACTCAAGTGTGATATGGTCTGGTCACTAATTGATGTTATCTCCTTTTCAAAACTCTTCCCTTTTTCACTAACTTTTCCGTAACTTAGATTCAAAATAAATTTTTGTTTCCTTATTTGCACTTAAGGTTTAGAATTTTACCTTAAATCGATTTTCTTTGAAACTTAGGACTTTTTCAAATATTCTTAGCTTTGTTGACCCTAGCTTTTCCAAACAGTTAGGTTTGACTAACCTATAACTCTACCTGAATTTTTTCCTAACTTTGATACCATCTTTGCTTTGAAAATGTGGGACTCGTTTAGCCTAACCTAGCTTTAATATCATATTTTTCTTGAAAAAAATAAGGTTTATCTTGCCAAACCTAAATCTGATACTACTTGTTACGAGCTTGGAATTTTTAGCCAAGATCTATATAGCACTTAGATTTGTGTATAAAAAGACTAAAGAAGCCTAACCTTATATATTTGTGAATAATGCAAAAGTGAAAATAACTAAACTTGAAGAAAAGAGTTTGAGGGAAAATAATTACATTATACCTAAAAGAAAAACAAATATCTAAAATTCTAAGCAAATAACCTAAATTGCTAGAATACTTGAATATGACTACTTAACAATTTTACTTTATTACCTTTCCTTAATGCCTAAGAGTGCTATTTACAATATAAATTTTCTCAATCCTAAAACAACTCTACTTCTAGTTGTCTAATAGAATTAAAGTAGTTAATAAGAGGTTTAAATAAAATAAATGCTCTATCCTAAGTAAAACACCACTAGACTAAAGTCATAGTGCAAGTAAAATAAAATAATATAGAGATATTTATACACTTCTAACCTTAATCAAACTCCTTTTATGCGAGCAGTCTTCTTATAGTTGGGCTCTCTATGTAAATCTTCCTTGCATTAAAGCCATTAAATCTTGCGAGATTGGGTAGCACGTCGTATCTATGGCCTAATGAAGTGCGGTATAATGGCTCATGGCCTTCGAGTCTACATGTGTGTGAGGTGTTTAGAAACCTTTAATCAATGGTGGTCCGATACTAGTTGTCGATGGCCCTCAAGTGATGTCACCTTAGGCTCAATTTGTGCTCCTAGGCATTATGTGACACAAGTGTGTGTTGCTAGTTTAAGCCCTCCATCAAGCTAGACTAGTTATAGGATTGTGGATAGTGAAAAGGGGTCCTCACTCCAAAAAAAATTTATAACATACTTTTAATTTTTTGAAATTTTATAATTTTTCCCTTATATTAATTTTAGAACATATCCTTATTTTTTGAAAATTTATCATTTTATAATTTTGTCTCTTATTTTATAATTTTCATAACATGCCAACATGTAATTTGAATTTGTGTTTATCTTGTATGGGAGTTGTTAGAGATATAAATGACCTCTCAAAACCTTTATAGCTTAAGTTTCAAGACATACTAAATGCAATTCAATTTTTATCACTAGAAAGTGTCTCCAACAATTGAGAAAAAATGGATGGGAACCTTTGCTCCTGTAAGTGAAGCAGTTTTGTGAGAAATATGAAATTGAGATTCCTCACATGGGAGTTAGATATAAATTAGGTAAAAATCGTCTTCAAAGGGATCATACCACAATTTAACACCATTGTCGAGTTAACTTGTTTCTGGCTACTATTAACTCATTATTGTGAGAATTGGATTCTAGATTTAATAAGAATGTTATGGAGTTACTCACGTTTGGTACTCAAAATGATTTCGAATCGTTTGATGTTGAAAGTATTTGTAACCTCACAAATAAATATTATCCTCGTGACTTTACTGAGCATCATAAAATGCATTTAGCCATCAATTGAATCTATTCAAGATTGACATTCTTCATAATTAGGCTTTGAAAAATGTATCTACACTTTCTAAGCTATATCAAGTGTTAAAAAAAACCAGAATATCAAAAGTTTACATCTCTATTGACAAATTGATCTAACTTGTCTTGATTCTTCCAGTTTTTATTGTAACATTAGAGCGTGCATTTTCTGCTATGAAACTTGTTAAGAATGAGTTTTATGATAGAATTTTCAAATGATTTTTTAAAAAAATCCGTTGATCATTTTCATTGAAAAAGAAATCATTCGAGACATTGACATTGATTTAATAATAGATGCCTTCAACTATATGAATGACAATCAAGCTTAATTAAAGATGCCCAATCTTAGTATGCAATATTTGTTAAAAAATGTCTTTATTTTGTACTTATTACATAGTTAGAGTTATTTGTGTAATTTTCATATGAATTTTTTCCATCTAAATTACTTCATGTTTTTATCAAATATTGAATTTTTAGTATGATTATTTTATAGACATTATCTTTACCTCTTAAATATGAAATTATAGTTTTACCACTAATTATAATATATATATATATATATGTAGACTGATCCTTGGGTTGTAAAACAGAAAAAGTTTCTTGATTTTGTCCACATTTATAATCAAATTTATGAAACAATTAAGACTTGATTGGTTATTTGATCAACTTGCCCTTCCTTCAATAAACTTTTCTAAATGTTGAAGAAACCCTCGTAGAATAAAATTGAACCATTTATATGAAATCGAGAAGGAAACTAATTGGAGCAGTGATCAATCTATACTGAGAAAAGAGTAAAAAGGGCTTTGGTCGGTATGAAAGGATCAGTTCGTTTTGGATGCTTGCAGTTTTGTCGTTTCTTAATACAACCTCAAATTGAAAAGCAAAGCAATGCAATGTAGTGCAGTGGTGTCAAATGTCAATCATGTCTCTCTCGTTTTATCTGGGGATTGATGTTTAAAGAAATTTATAATCATATTCAATTAAACCAATAACAGACAATTAAGCTATGATCGGTACATCGACATAACGTTATTTAACTTTGATTAAACCAAAAAATATAAAATTAATTGAATTAAATTCAAACATAAATTAGCCCACGCTAATGACAAAACGAAATGATGAATTCGTTTTGAAAATTTGCAATTCTGTCCACAATTTTAGTAAATTGAAAAACTAGAACGGAAAATGAGTAATATGATAGTGTAGGATCAATCATGCTCCCTCTCATTTGATGTTCCACATCAAACCCCATGCATGGAGAGAATGCACCTAGACAAAATTGAGTGTCAAATTCATGAGCAGCTCTCGTGGGGGGTTTGGATATGGATATGGTTCAATATTGGATTGAAAAGGCAAAGGTTTTGGTGGAAGATTACATGATTTGATACATATATACATATATATATATATATAAAGAAAATAAAAGCAAAGAAAAACAAATGAAAAAGAGTGAGTAAAGTTTTAACAAAGATCTGAAGTGCATATCCACCATGCCACCAACAGAGCATGATTTAGATTAGGGCCCCACCATACATTGCTAAAATAAAAGTCATTGTCCACATTAATATTTTGCTAAACTAATCTTTGTTTTATTATTCTTAGATAATTTGCTTAATCACAACAAGAATAAGGATAATTGTAATTCGAATTTATTGTCAGTGGCCGACTATTAATAAAATGATAATAAATTTTTTCATTGATTATTTTATTTTTATTTCTCAGGTTCTTTTTTTATATATAATTTTATTATAATAGAATCAAATAATGGAAAAGTATTTCTTTTACATCATTATTCACTTATCAATTTGTAATCTCAATCTTTTTATTCATATAAAATATAATGAATGCCGATTTACGTAATTGATTATTTATATTTATAAAAGAGGATGAAATTTTGCTTTTTTGTTTATAAATGTGAGAAAAAAAATAAAGGAAAAATGGTCGTTGTCATACATAATTCAAACAACCCTTAATGTAATCACGGATGTTTAGTCTTGTCACAAACCTTAATAAAGATGCGTCCTTACGAATCTTGATGTGCTATGTTATAATTATAAGCAATTAAATTGGTTTAGCAATCAACATTTGTACTTTTAATTGCTAGTTAAGAAGGAGAAAGATAACACAGAAAGAGTTAAGTTAGTAGTACTTATGAGAGCAAAAGAGAGCCAACACGAAATAAAAGAGTGAAAAGAGACTTATTTCGCCTATTAAATTCATAAATAATAAACTTATTAATTTAGAAAAATCAAAATTTGGTAACAATATATGTATGAATATTTATTAGTTTATAGTCCAAGAGTTCAAACTAGGTCAGACAGTGGAAACAGAACAATTGGCCCAATAGGTTAGACATAAAAATGTAATTTGATTTGAATTCTTACATTTGATTATATATATTTAAATTTGATTGTAGATTAAATTGGAATAAAATTTGAATTTAATCCATTCAAATTAAATCCCTAAGCATTTGGTTGTAGATAGAGGTTATTAGGTTATAAATAAGCCGTTTACTTTATTTGTAAATATATAATCTTAAATGAGATATTCTTACTTTATTAATATTTTTTTCCCATAGATGTTCTTTTAGGTTATATTTCACAATACGTTATCAGTACAATTCTTTCACAATACATTATTAGCATGATTCTTTATCTCTTAAGTTTTAGTATCATTTAGTTTTCATCATCATCTTAAAGTCGAAGTTCTATTTCTTGAAGTTTTAAAAGGATTTAAATAATTAGTCTTTTATTTTTTGTTTTAGCAAATCAAAGAGTGACTTGATATCTTTTCTGTATTTTCATTTCTTGAAAATCAACCTTAATAATAATTTTTCTATCATATAGTATTTATCATATTGTGTCCATTGATTTATTAAATCAGGTTGAGCATGAAAACATATATAATTATATATGATATTTTTGTTCTAATTTGGTGTATGATGTTCTCAATATATAATTTTTTTTTGTTGAATTTCGACTATGATTTTGCTCAACGTATGTAAATCTACCTTTGGTTCTACGAGATTTTGTATAAGATTTTTGAATTGAACATATGAAATTAATTTGTATAATATATGATTTTTTATGATATCTATTTTTATAATAAGTGAAAAATACAATACTTTGGGTAATTTGAAGTACGCCTTATTTTGGATTTCATGTCTTTTTGTGGTTAAGCAAAATAACGAGCTACGAATAAAAAATTATTAACTTATTCTATTTTTCTGAAATGAATGTGACATAATTTAATAGTTATGGTCATGGACGTGGAAGAGTTCGTCATAATAATTGCAATCATGGTGGTTACACTGATCATTATTCTAAGAATATATTTAACTATTAGAAGTGGATGGATACTGAAGCAAAAGGGAAGGGAGAGGAAACCTCCTAAAAATTTAGAATTTTTATAGCATACTTTTTTTTTTGAAATTTTATAATTTTTCTCCTACAATAATTTTATAACATATACTTATATTTTGGAATTTTGTATCTTACCCTTACAATAATTTTAAAATTTTACCTCTCATTTTATAATTTTTATAACATACCAATATATCATTTGAATTTGTGTTTATCTTGCATGGCCATTGTTGGAGATATAAATGATCTCTCAAAACCTTTAAAACTTAAGTATCAAGACATACTAAATACAATTCGTTTAGTATCACTAAAACGCATCTCCAACAATTAAGAAAAAATGGAAAGAAACTTTTGCTTGTGTTAGGGAAAAAGTATTGTGAGAAATATGAAATAGATATTCCTAACATGGGGCTAATATAAATTAGGTAAAGATTATTTTTAAAAGGATCATGCCATAATTAGACACCATTGTTGAGTTGACTTGTTTTTGGCTGCTATTGACTCACTTTTACAAAAATTAGATTCTAGATTTACTGAGAATGTGGTGAAGTTGCTCACTTTTGGCGCATCTTTCAACCCTCAAAGTGATTTTGAATTGTTTGATGTTGAAAGTATTCGCGACCTTGCAAATAAATATTATCCTAATGACTTTTCTAAGCATGATAAAATGCATCTAAGCGATCAATTGGATCTATTCAAGCTTGACATTCTTCATAACCAGACTATGAAAAATGTATCTACACTTTTTGAGTTATATCAAGTATTGAGGAAGATGAAAATATCAAAAGTTTACGCCCCTATTGACAAATTGATCCTACTTATCTTGACTTTTTCTGTTTCCACTAAAACGTTAGAGTGTGCATTTTTAGTTATAAAACTCATTAAGAACTAGACTCGAGATAGAATATCAAATGATTTTCTTAGAAATTCGTTGATCATTTCTCATTGAAGAGAAAATCATTCGAAACTTTGACATTGATTTAAGGACAGATGCCTTCAACTCTATGAAAGACCATCTAGCTCAATTAAAGATGCCTAATCTTAACATGCAATAATTGTTAAAAAATGTCTTTACTTTCTACTTAACACATAGTTGGAGTTGTGTGTATAATTTTCATATGAATTTTTTCCGTCTAAGTTACTTTATGTTTTTGTCAAATATTGAACTTCTAGTATGACTATTTTATAGACATTGTTTTCGCCTCTTAAACATGAAATCTTGACTTCACTACTGGATGGATATCTCTACCCACTAAAAGTGCATAGATAATTTTACTCACTAGAAATAGATGGATAATTTTACCTACCAGGAATGTATAAAAGTAGATGGATATTTTACCCAGCAAAGGTGGATGGATACCTTTATCCACTAGAAGCAGATGGCTACCTTTATCAATCAAGGGTGAATGAATATTTTTACCCACTAGGAGTGAATCAATACATTTATCAACCAAAAGTAGATAGATACATTTACTAATTAAAAGTAAGTGGATATCTTTACCCACTAGAAATGGATGCGTAATGAAGAGATACAAGAAAAGAACAAAATTGGATAGAATAAAAAGAATATAGAAAATGGCTATCATCAATTTGGCATGAAAGGCCATTGGTCTCATACTTGTTATACGTCGAAACATCTTATTGAACTTTATCAAGCATTACTGAAAGCTAAAAGAAAAAAATATCTAAATAAATTTTGTTTGAGTTGATTTTAACCATGGGCAAGTTGATATAACACATATAAATATTTTTTCTTATCTACCTAAAAGAGGAATTGAACTTGTGATTAATGATTAAAATATATAAGAGTGAAATTTCTTAACTAATTTATTGTTATGTTTTAGTATAATTTTATCATGAAAATGTTTTTATATGTTCTCATTATATTTAAATGACATGTTTTTATTTTATGTTTTAATAGTAAATTATATATCTAATGTTATTTGATATTAACTTGCAAATTTATTGCTTTATATGCATTTTATTTTATTGGGGGAAAATATGAATATTCATTTGGATTGTATTACACAAATATTAAAATGATTGAAATTCATGCTAAAGTAAACAAGAAGTTTACTAATGATTTAATATTTGGCATGATCAATTGGACCACCCTAGATCAATAATGATACAAAAAATTATTAAAAATTCATGTGATCATTCATTGAAAAGCTAGAAGATTTTTCAATTTGATGAATTCTTATGTATTGCTTGCTATTAAGGTAAATTAATTATACGGCTATCACTTGTCTAAATCATTCGTTTGCAAGCGCATATTCTTGATTATGCAATTAAGACTATTTGTTTTGACAATGCTGGTGAATTTACATATCAAGCCTTTAATGAATATTGCATATTAGTTGAAATAATTGTTGAATAGATTACTCATGTTCATACACAAAATGTTCTAGCAGAATTATTTATTGAACATTTTCAACTAATTGCAAAGCAATTGCTTATGAAAACTAAACTCCCCATTTTGTTTGGTGACGTGCCATTTTGTATATAGCAGCACATGTACACATCATGCCAACAAGTTATGATAAATTCTCTCTTATACAATTAGTTTATGGTCAGAAATTAAATAATTTTCATTTAAAACTTTTTGGATGGGTGGAATATATCTCAATTACTTCCCCACAATGCACAAAAGAAGTTAGGAATATATATTGGATACAAATCTCTATCTATAATTAAATATCTAGAATCATTAATAAAAGATTTATTCACAGTAAAGTTTGCCAATTATTATTAATAAAATATCTAAAAGCATATTTTCTAACATTAAGGGGAGAAAATAAGTAATTGGAAAAAAAATTCTTAGAATGCATTATCATTATTTAGTTTTGATCTTCACATAAATCAATGAGAATTTAAATTTTAAAAGATAATTCATTTACAAAATACAGCAAATCAGTTATCAGTCATATTTATTGACCTAAAGAAAATAACCAAATATCACATATCAACTACAAATACTCTTATTAAATTGATGCTCCAATAAGACAAGGCATGTTAAAAATGTGAAAAACCAATCGATTCCAAAGGTAAAATCCTTAGAAAAAAAAGGAGTAAAGATACAAGATGGTCAAAAAGAGGAAATAGAAACTACAAAAGAGATCACTGTCATAATTGATAAAATTTCATAAGAAATTCAGATACCTAAAATCATTGAAAATGAAAAGATCCCAATAGATTATGTCATGATGGGAAAAGATAGAATCATAATGAAATAAATATTGACGATATTTTTGCAAATAATGCAAAGTTCAATATTATGAAAAAAAAATGAAGATATTGAACCTACATCTATGGAAAAAAATAAACATAGAAATTATTGGCTAATATGGATAGATGCAATCAAGGTGGAATTGAAGTCACTTGCAAAATATGAAATTTTTGAACTTCTAGTCCATACAACAAATAGTGTAAAACTAATGGGATTTGAATAAGTATTTGTATGAAAACAAAGCGAGAAAAATAAGATTGTGAGATACAAAGCACAGTTTGTCACATAAGGTTTTATCCAAATACCTCATATCGATTATGAAGTGACATATTCTGTTGAGGTGGATGCAATTATATTTCTATATTTCATTAGTCTAGCAATATATGAGAAGTTTGAAATGCGTCTAATGAATGTAGCTGCAACTTATTTATATAGCTCACTTGATATCGATATCTATACGAAAATCCTTAAAGAATTTAAGCTGCCCGAAGCACATAATTTTCAAAAAATTTATTCGATCAAATTAAATAAATATTTATACGGATTAAAAGCAATTTAGATGCATGTAGTATAATTGCCTTAATGAATCACCTTAGTGAATATTTGTTATAAAAAGGATGTAAGATGATCCTATATGCCCCTGTGTTTTTGAAAAAAAAAGATTTACATGTGAATTTGTCATAATTACTATTTATGTTGATGACTTGACTATTATTGAAACTCTTGAAAAGTTATCAAAAGTTGTAGATTTCTTAAAGAAAAAATTTGAAATGAAAGACCTTAGAAAAATAAAGTTTTACTTGGGTCTTTAGATTAAGATATTAACTAATAAAATTTTTATCCATCATTCAAATTATATAGAAAAAGTGCTAAAACGATTGTATATAAAACACATCTAATGAATTCATCAATAGTTGTAAGGTCACTAAATGTGAAAAAAGACCATTTATAATCTCGTGAGGATGATGAACTTCTTGGTCCTAAAGTACCATATCTTAGTACAATTAGAATATTAATGTATCTTGCTAGCAATACATAAGTTGATATAGCATTTGTTGTAAATTTGTCAGCAAGATATAGTTCGTTTTCAATTCAAAGATATTGAAATAGAATTAAACATATATTTTGATATCTATGAGGAACAATGGACATGGGCTTACATTACTTAAATGTATTCAAAGTTAGATTTAATTGGTTATGTGGATATAAGATATTTATCTAATCCACATAAAGCTTGATCATAAACATGTTATTTATTTATGTATGGAGACATGACTATTTCATAGCATTCTGTAAAACAAACTATAGTTGTTATTTCTTCTAATTGTGAAAAATTTTAACAATTCATGAGATAAGTCATAAATATGTTTGGTTAAGATTTATAACTCAACATTTTGATATATGTATGACTTGTCAACCAAGAAAAAAATTTCAACAATATTATATGAGGATAATATCGCTTGCATAACCCAGTTAAAGAAAGAATACATTCAAAACAATAAAATAAAATATATTTCACAAAAAAATCTTCTTTACTCATACATGATCTCCAAGAAAAATGTGATATTAGTGTTCAACAAATTTGTTTAAGTGACAATCTAATGGATTTATTCACCAAAGTACTTCCGATTGCAACATTTAAAAAGTTGGTATAAAAGATTAGAATGCATCATTTTAAATATCTTAAATAATGACATTGAAATACACATTGTATTATTTTTCTTCATCAAGGTTTTTTCTATCAGCTTTTTTGGTAAATTTTTTAATGAAGCAGTATTTTAAGTGTATTCTTAAAAAGAATTATATATTTTTTTTCCTTTACTGAAATTTTTTATTATAAAGTTTTTTTTAGTAAGATTTTAACGAGACATATTTTTAATGCAATGTATATTCAAGAAAGAGTGTTATGAATATATGTGTGAATGTCTGTTATATCATGACCTAAGAATTTAGACCATACCAGACCATATAGTCGAGACAGGCCAAATAGGCCAATAAGCCAAACATAAAAGTATAATTTGATTTAAACTCTTATACTTGATTATGCATATATTTGGTTGTAGATTAGATTAGAATAAAATTTGGATTTAATCCATTCAAAACAAATCTCTTGTAATTATCTTTTATCTTGTAAATTCTATTTAAATGAGGTTATCAACTTATAAATAGGCTTCTTACTTTATTTGTAAATATATACTCTTAAATAAGATCTTTTTGCTTTATTAATACTTTTATCTCATAAATATTATTTTAAGTTATATTTCACAGCTATATTAAATTTATTGCTCCCTCAATTGTTAGAAAATTAAAAAACAAAGGGCTAAAATTCTAAAAAAAAATTTATATTAGTGAGATTACAATGGGATTGTTACTTTTTTTTGTAATGAAATACATTTTATTATACCAATAAAATAATTCCATATATTTTTAGTTCTTGTTTAGAAAATTGAAAAAAAAAATAAAGAGACAAAATGACTTTGAAGAATATTTTTTAACTTAAGGATCTTAAATAATATTAAAAGAAAAAAACACTTATATATACAATTGACATATTACAACATAAATAAATTTCTTTTTCTAACTAACACTTGTTTGGTTTCAAATTTGATCATTTCCAGCATAATAATTTCGATAGAAACTCATTTTAAAAACAAAAAACATCACAACAACAATTTATTTAATCATTAATATACTTCACATTCACATGCCCATAAATTTCACACATGTGGACTTGCACCAATTAATGGGACCCCACCATAACCCATGCACCTAGGTTTAACTTTATTAATTTTCAATTCATTAGACACTTTCAAAATGTTGTATAAATAAAGAAAAGATCTCATAAATTTTAATCTAAATTTTAGATAAATTTATTAAATTTTCAAATTGATACTTCGTTTTTTAAAAAATATATTCTGTTAGGAGCTTAAGTTTAATCATTAATCAATTATTAATATTTTTATTAATTTAATGATACAATAATATTAATAAAATAATTTTACTTTTTAATAATTTTAAAAATTATTATTATATTATTTCTATAAAAGAAATTAAAGGAGCACTAAATCCGAGAGAGAGAGAGAAGGAAGCACCTCTCTTGGGGCGGATCAGATTTGGTAGTACTTCTTCTTAATATTTTTTTTAATTTTTTTAAAAGTTTATATAATAATAATTTTTAAAATTAAAAAAATAATATTTTTATATTTTTTATTAACAGTATTTAAATTTTTTTAAAAGATTTTATTGTTAATTTTAATAAACTTACGTGGAATTGAACCTTAAAATTAAAGCAATACACTTGTTATTCTTGATTGCTGTTCGGTGCGGCTTTGGTTTTAAACAAAAAACGAACCTTCTACATTAACCTCAAACTTTCCACCCCGCCTTTTTTTTTTTTATTTATCAAAATTCCTTTGTTAATTTCATTAATCAAAGTTCTCCTAATTTGTTTACTTGAAAAAAATAAAGAAAAAAAAAAACTCTTTTTGACTTGATTCCTTTCGTTATGAACCCTGATGATCAATGTTCAATCATAGAAAATCTATGGGTCAGTAAGGGGTCCCACTCTTTTTATGTCACATCGGTAGTCGATTTCTGACACGTGGCACCTTGAACGTGGCCAAGTCTCTTCCCGTACGTTTCTCCCTCTCTTTTCCCTGTCTTAATAAACTCGTCTTTGCTTCTTCATCTTTCAGAGACAAGCACCAAATAAATTTGGAGCAAACCATAGCAGAAGAAAAAGGGTACCCCTGTGGAGGTATGATGATAATCTTAGTCTTCATTTATTTCATTCTTTTTTTCTATTAAAATTATTTTATTGGGAATTATCTGTTGGTTAATGTTGTTTTATCATTTTCTTTTTCGTTGGATGAATTGAGTTGCTAATATTGAAGCAGGTTAAACTTTAATCTTTTACAATAAAAATCGTGTTTTTTGAAGCCATGACGTTGTTATTTTTAGATAGAAATGTTAAGTTTACAATCGGATAGATGGGATTGTTATAGTTTCCTTGTTACTGATCATTTCTTCTGCAATTTCTTTTTTTGGATTTCAAGCTGATATTCCATTTTTTTAAATAAAAAAATGGATGTCAATTAAACCCCAAAAAAGTGTCTTTTTGTTTCTCTGCTCGAAAGGAAGGTAAAACTTTAATTTGGCGTATTTAAAATGTCCAAAAATTTTAGGACCTTGTGTTTTGATTCTTGGGGTCCCCTGTTTCATGTCTGCAAGTTTCTTAAGGTTTTGACACATGGGTTTTGTTGCTCTTAGACACTTGTCCCTTTACTAGGCTTTCTTCACTAAATTCAATATCTTCTTCTTTTGTTGGTTTTTTTTATCCATTCTAACTTTTTTCTTCTTTATTTTGGATTGCAGGACCAAGAGAAATATTATCTATCCCAAAACATATACATATACATTTGTGTAAAGGCGGTGGTGGGCAAAAAGAGAGGGTGAAATGCTAGCTGAAGCGAAGGTGGGTGGTGAAGACTTGAACTTGTGTTTTGAGAAGCTGATGATGGTTGCTGCTGGAAATAGTGGTGAGGGAGTTAAGATGGATGGTCTGGTGATCACAGAGTGGAAAGATATTCCCATGGAGCTGCTGTTGAGAATTGTTTCTCTAGTCGATGATCGGACTGCGATTGTTGCATCTGGTGTTTGTAGTGGGTGGAGGGATGCCATTTGCTTGGGTCTCACCCAGCTCTGTCTCTCATGGTATGTGTCCTCTCCACCATTTACTCTTATAAAAGTATCAATATTTGCGCTTTTCTTTGTTCTCGCCAATAATTTTTCATGTGTATGTTTTGCTTGTTGTGCAGATTAATTGTTATCACCTCTCTAATAGTTATAAGATTAGAACGACTGGGTAATTTACTATTTGTGAAGTCCCTTCTTTCTGATATATTTAATGAATACCGGCACAAGCAAACAATATTATGTTTCTCTTAAAACCTTTTTGTTGCTATGACTTAAGATAACGAATAAGATTTTTCTTGTTTGTGTGAACAAGAGTTTTGAATATAACAGGATTTTTCTTGTAATTTCACTATTTGTAAAGTCCCTTCTTCGTGAAGCTATATCTTTGATGACTGCATTGGTGCTCTCTATCCATAATATCAATTCTAGATACAGTTCATATACATCAGTCCAAACTTAAGGAAGTGTGAATTTTTTTAATTGCTAGTCTCTCCAACTGATAGGGGTCTAAACCATTCTCCTTTCAAGTGCTCAAGATACTGAATTGATCCGCACTGCTAGAGTCATCAAAATGAACCAACTGTTGCTTCAGTCTCTATTTTTAAGTACTCTTAAGGTTTCCAATCTCTGTCACAAGTTTGGTTAGTTAATCTGGTACAGTTCCATGTTCAGTTAGCCTGTGATTCATGCACTCATCACTTTGTGGGAATTGTGATTGACTATCAAACTTGCATAATTTGAAACACTGTAAAAGTGGACCTCCAGAGTGGTCTATCCTGGTCAAACTTAACCTTCATAGTATGAAGTCACATACCTTTGGTTATTTAATTTGGCTATTCTGTTGATTTGGTGGAACCTTCATTAAGGGTACAAGTTTACAAGCGACATATTGGCCATTCCATATATTTTATGAACGTTGAGTATGGTGTTTGGTTATCTTGAAAGATGCTTGCAGCTTTCTCAGAGCTTGTAATACCTATGCCTAGTATTTTTGTTTCGAAGTAGGTAGGATAAACAAATCATACATTGGAGCAGAAGCATGTCTCCACTTGGGTTGATCAGTTCCCTTGTTATATCCATTTGTGTATATTCATGTTTATGGTACTATTTTTGTGCTTTTGATTTTTGCCCCATCTGATACTTATATATTACGGTACATTAAAAACATGTAATCTTAATGTTTATAGGTAAAACTTGTTTCAGATGGAGAGATCTTGCAAATCTGAAATTTAACTTATTGCCCAGAAAAAACTTTATATTATGCTTAACTGCGGTCAGGTTTGTTGTTGTGATTGAAGTAGTTTTACATTTTTCCCTCTACTGGATGCATCTTAATAAACTTCTTTTCCATTTTTCTTGGTCAGTTATTTTCCAATTTGAAGTCTTTTAGCTAATGACTTGTGCCCCATTTGCTTTCATTTTTAATCCATTGATTCCTTGATTTTGGCCTTTATCTTTGGTAATAAACTTGTTCTTTGTGTCTTTGTTCCTCAATATTGTACTTGCTAATAACTTGGTTGTATTAAATCTTGCTTCAGGTGCAGAAAGAACATGAACAATTTGGTTCTATCTCTTGCTCCTAAATTCACCAAATTGCAAACTCTGATACTGCGCCAAGAGAACCCACAGCTTGAAGACAATGCTGTGGAGACTATTGCAAATTTTTGTCATGATCTGCAGGACTTGGACCTCAGCAAAAGTTTCAAGCTTAGTGACCGCTCATTGTATGCGTTGGCCCATGGTTGTCCTAACCTTACAAAACTTAACATTAGTGGCTGCACATCTTTCAGTGATGAAGCTCTTGAATATTTGACTAATTTTTGTCGAAAACTGAAAATATTAAACCTTTGTGGATGTGTTAAAGCTGCTACTGACCGTGCATTGCAGGTATGAACAGTATTATGACTAGTTATTGTTTACTTGCTAATTAAAAAAGAAGTGCTTGAATCTATTTGTGTAAATTATATGTGCAGGCTATTGGACAAAACTGCAACGTGTTGCAATCTTTAAATCTGGGATGGTGTGAGAATGTTGGTGATCTAGGAGTGATGAGTCTTGCATATGGATGCCCTGATCTCAGATGCTTCGATTTGTGTGGATGTGTCCTCATAACAGGTATTCCTCGCATTGAGTGATTTTTTGGTATTTCATAAGGTAGTGTAAGTTATTGCTATAACCTTGAAATTCAAGATATTATTTTTGGTTCAAAGTTCCAGCCTCTAGCCAGATTCATCTCCCTTTTGAAAATATATTTCTTGACATCTCAGTTTGCTTCTGTGTATAGCCTTCTATGCCTTGAGAGGGGATAGCTGCAATGATGCAATCTAGTGAATGGGCAGCATCTAGTGCCAACGGTAGCCTATAACCCATCTATAACAGTATGCAATCAAATTTAAATGTGTACCATCAATTTATTGACTTTAAGTTGCCTTCTCTATACTTTTTCTTAAGATGGTCTGATTTGGAAAATAGGTGAAAGTTGTTAGCAGAGTGGGCTACCTATTAAGAAACTTTTATCATCACTTCTAGTGTATGAAGCAGGTTGATGTTCTGTCTTCCAAGAACACTTCACTTATATGTTCCTAAAAAAAATTGATATCTTGGTAATTATGGAACAATTATTTTTCTAAAATTTGTAGAATTAGAAACTAATCGCTTGACTAAGTTTTACAGACATCTGAAAGAAAGGACGTTGTGAAAGATTATTCATGACCTTATGACAGTATCAGATGCATTATTTGTTGATTCAATAACTAGGCATGTTTACTATTTTCAAAATCCAGAATGGAAGGAAACTATGGCATGTTTTGAAGATGCAGACCGATGCCTTTTACAATTTTATTGCAGATGATAGTGTGATTGCTTTGGCAAATGAGTGTCTCCATTTGAGGTCACTCGGCCTCTACTATTGTCGCAACATCACAGACAGGGCGATGTACTCACTGGCTCACAGCCGAGTGAAGAACAAGCCTTCAATGTGGCAATCCATGAAGGGCAGATATGATGAGGAAGGTCTTAGAAGTCTCAATATAAGCCAGTGTACTGCACTTACTCCTTCAGCTGTTCAGGCATTATGCGATACATTCCCTGCTCTTCACACCTGCTCTGGAAGGCATTCCCTTGTTATGAGTGGCTGCTTGAATTTAACATCTGTGCATTGTGCTTGTGCTGTCCAAGCACATCGCCAGATGGACAGTATTCCCCATACAGCTCATTGAAGGGGATGTTAATGTTGATATTGTAAGTAAATGTACTTATCTAAGGGCTTAGAGGCACTAGATTTCCTTGTAAATAGGATTTTGTTGAGAAGTATATATTTGTTATATCGTCGGACATCATGGACTGAGAACACTTTGGACTTGTAATATCTGCTCTTCTGAATTGTGAATCATACGGCATTTGGCTTTTGGAAGCCAAACTTTGCTGGTTAAGGTGTCTGTTTTCATTGCTTGTGGTTTAACGATGAAACTTGAACTTTCATTGGAGTTGAGAACAACAATAAATTCTGTTAGAATCTTGCTCCAACTCATGCATGCATGTGTACTTTCTATAAAAAAAAAAATCCCTCAAGCGTTTTCTATGCATGTATTGTCATAAGTACATTGTATTATTAATGGGTGTTATGACATGCCGGACGGGCGTTAAAACCCATGGACTTAGTTGCCTCCCAAGTTCAAGACTGCAGAAGATAAAACAAATTTTCATCTGCTCCTAGGTGAACTATTTAGGTTGGTTTGGTGTTCCCTAAGCCTTAATCATGATATGATTCATTAACCATCAAACTTGACACTGTCCATTTCTGTGCTGGATCCATCTTTTGGAACCTAAAGATATGAGGCAGTGAGATGCTTCCCTTCTGTGTCCAATATAGGGAATATGTACTATGAATATTAGTTTTAGTACTAGTACTACTAATTATTTCAGAACCATTCATATTGCATTTTTGCAGAAACTAGGAACGAAATACAGTGTAACCTCCCCATTTGGCATCGGTGTAAAAAGGGGCATCATCAGAATTCGGTTGCAGGGGCATCGAGTCAGGACTACCTTGGCAGCTCCGTGCCAACAATTTCTTTCTTTCTTTCTGGGTCTTAACGCGTGGGGCCATGAATCAGCAAGAGCAGTGGGACTTGGGCCCCAGAAAATGATTGGATGGAGTTTCTACACCAGGAGTGGGTTTTAATTTAGACAGCTGAGAAAGTTGAATTCAATTGGAAGCACTGTTTCATAGCATCATCCAAGTTGGGTTCAGCTTCAGCTGCACGGCAGACGGCAGTGCAACAAAGTAAGCATGATTAGGTTTATGACAGGTTGTGGATGGCAACTTTTTGTGGACTTTGATTCCCAGTGGTAAGGTATGCTTTTTGCTTTTGGGTGAATGTTAGATCTTGATTCCTCCTACCCTTAGCGTAGCTTTGTAGAATATTCAAGGGAGGACAAAACCCGAGGGCTCTACAGTTCTTTTTCCCCAACATCTTTTTGAGACCAAAGCCTCTGACATGCATAATAACACAAGCATACATACATACCTTGTGTAGTCTAAAAAAAAGAAATCCCCAACTATTGAAAGGTGTTGGCAGAGCCATTGTGTATTCTTTTTCTTAGTTTCTTCTTCTTCATTTTTTGAGGATAAATTTCCGGGAGAAATGAAGAACAAAGTTGACAGGCATCAGCAAGGTTTATAGTATTGCAACAAAGTGTCTGCAAATTTACATTCATCCAATCATTTGCTTTTGAACACAATTTCATCATCATCCACATCAAATGCTGGGTTACAGAGGCATCTGAAGAGTCTCCCAATACCCTGCCAGATAAGTGATCACCCATAAACATCAAAATGGATATGAAAAGTATCAATTAAATGGATCTTCAAAATTCCTATTAAGAAAGACTGTTACCTAAAATTTTACAGCAATGATAATCATCCATAAATATAATTCAGCATGCATGTGTCGAACTTAACAATAGAATAAGCTTTCATATTCATTTTATATAACAATATTACTTGTGAAGAGTTTGGAACATGCCTGGGTGAGAAAAGGAGTTCGGTATGAAAGTGCTCTGGGCGACTCCTCTTCACTGCTGCTATCGGAACTGCTTCCATCATCATCATCATCATCTATTTCAGCCACATTTTTCCTCCTTGATGTTGCACCATTCTGAGCTTGTTGTTCCTGATGAAATAACATTCCAATGCATAAATCTCCTTTGACTTGTTCCAAATGATAGAATATGACTGACTACTTTCATGTTGTGCATTCTTGGCACATATGTTAGGCTTCCAACCATCGTCCCAAGCTACTAATCTGTTATATAAACAAATGAAACATTTCTCCTGCCAGGAAGAGAACCAAAAGAAAAAAAAAAAAAACGAAAGGAAAGAAAACAGGCATATGACAATTGACACCCCATAAGCATCTAGGCTTTGCCTCCCTTTCCTCTTTCTTCTTCTTCAGTTTGAGCTCAACCAAATTAGTCAATATGGTAAATGTTTAATATCTAGACATTTAGCTTCGATAAGCATAAAAATAAAATAATGGAATTACAAATTAGAGTCGTATGAGATAAAAATTCAAACTCGGGTCTCTTTAGCCAATTTAATGAATTTTGCACCTGGAATCTCTTCCCAAGAATTTTCAGAGCCAGAGCTCTGGCTTTGAGTTCCTCCTTCTTGACATTATTGTCCCGCAACACCTGTAAACCGATTGTTAGAAATATGAGAGAACCCATAATTTATAATAATAAGACAGGCTACTTCAGCAAAAGCCTTCAAATTCCTAGCCTCTAAACGAACTAGAGATAGAAAAGATACCTGCTATATGATATGAATGACTATCCTACGAAACAGGAATCACTTGAGAAACTCACCATTTGGCACACATGTACAAGGGTTACTTCAATATCCACCACATTCAATTTCCATAATGAGCTCACCAAAGTTTCTTTGTTTAACCGTATATGTGATTCGACATCATTTTCAGGTCCGCTGCCATCCATTTTAAATTCCCGGCGCATATCTTCTTGAAGTTGCAGTAACTGAAAAGCACCTGGAGTTCATTTCTAAACATATCAGTGTCACTGAGCTTGAATAGTTGTTGGAAATTTGGAGTGGGTGTTAATTTATAGATTTAAACTTGCCTTTTGCTGCAGTAATCTGTGACTTCCAGAAATGTCCCTTGTGGCGAACCCACTCGGCCAAGAAAGGCACACCTAGATAAATTGCTTTCTTTCCAAGCTCTTGGGCAGCTTGTCTTGCGTATATGTAGCCAATAGTGTGTAATATATCAACTCCAATTGCTGTAAATTCCACTAACATCAAAATTTGCTGTGGACAAGTATACTAGACACACAAATCAGGATTTTAACACACACTTGGTACAACATATGGCTTCCATTAACAGTATATGTCAAATATTATATATAAAGGAACCTAAATTTGCCATAATTAACCCAATTTTTTACCTGTGTCAGACAGCCGTCTGGCTTCAGAAACTGCACGCTGTAAGAATCCATCTTTGTCACCTCGGACGTATTGGTTAAGAAAATCTTTCAGTGATCTTGCTAGCTTTTCTTCTCTTTCTTTCTGAACAGCCTGCATGAAATGTTGCACGCAAAAGTGCTGTTATAGATAGGACAAAATGTGTTACAAGAAACTAACCAAGACCCGATTATTCCAAAAGACTAAGTAGAAGAAACAGTTTTGATCATGTCAACCGTCAGGCAGGATTCACAAAATCTCTGTTCATCTGTACTACAGGGAACAGTTAGCCCCGTTATCATAAAAATGTCTCTGTTTGTGACGTTAAATTTATGTTTCAGAATCTACAAGTGACCATATCAGTGTAAACATTTCTGTTTCTTGAGATAAAGTTTCAGAAGTTGGGGCAAGACCTTGATCAAAAACAGGACATCATTTACAAATATGTTGCTTCAATAAATCAAAACTTATCTCAAAGGAGTTCTAACCATTTCCTGGTTAGAAAATCAGGTAAGCCATTTCCTTTCCGAAGGACAGAATAAGTCCATTATTTAGGAGCTGAGCACTACTCTTATTACAGACTAGGACTGCTCCTATGCAAGCAACTTTTCAATATAAAGATATAAACATGTCAAGGAAGAATTAACATTGATGTTGCCAGCTGCCACACATTCATCTGATTTGATGTACGATAAGAACTGACCATCCATTTCGCCCGAACCAAAGTTCAGGAATTAATTAACTTGGAAGCGTACTTGCCTTCAACTTATCATGCAGTTTTTCAGAATTGTCTGTTTCACTGGCTAGTTCCGAAGAAGCCATTGATGCAACAGCAAGATGTCCTATGTAGTCCTCAAATAATTCACTTCCAAAGAGAAGAGCGAAGACTGCTGTTGGGTCAAGCATGGTTTCCCTGACAATCAAAAGGCTTAAATTATTAGGAGGCTTGAACATCCTTCAGAAAGAATAGAAGTTAGTTCGATGCTCAAGTTAAAATAGTCACAAGGCTAACTTCTTGCTATTAAGAACCGAGGATTAGATAAAGTTAAAGACAACAAAAATGAAATTCTAAATATGATTATGCAACCATTGAAAGTAAATCTAAATATAGTAAACTTAGTCATAGAGTAAGCATAATTTTTGGTGTCCAGAACTCAATCTGTTGACTGTTACTATTAGTCAGCCATCAAGATAGAACGCAGGCCTTCTGAGAAAAGAAATTTTGGTTTATAACATTGCAGAGTGTTCCATTTTGATTATCTTTTCAGTGATTTCTGCAACCAAAAAAAAAAAAATTTATATCAAGTTGAACTAATTTTTACTTCTAGCACTGCTCTAATATAATTTTGTAACCAATCTCTTATCACGACTGTCATCACAGCTGTCAACTAAAAGTAAAGTTACCATCAGACAAAATGATGTAAGAAGCTGGTCATGACTGCTCTTACTTGCTAACATATTCATGTGAAGAATGAATATACCTTCCTAAAAAAGCTCAAATAAGTGAACAAATAAAATTTTAAGATAGGGTAGCATTCAGTTTCTTCAAGTGCATGCAAAATAGCCATGGGCTGAAAATCTTCTACCCTACTGTATGCCTGGACTTAAGTAAAAGTAACGAATTTCTAACTGCACATAGTGAGCAACTGTGCAAATTCCAGGTTGCATACTGAGCCAGTTGGCATGACGGCTTTGTCGTTAAGAATCAGAAACTGAAAACTTATTGTTAATTTTCAGATGATCCTAACTGTCACACAATCAAAACAGAAGGTAACAAAGCCTAAAAACATGCATGATCAACAGCAAATGTGATTGCATACCTAGATATGCTGGATTTCCCATTTCGATCATATGCGTCTCTTTGGACGGGATCACTCAGAGCCTGATAAGCTTCACCTAATACCTTGAGAAATGAAGATTATCAATGCATTAACCTACCCTCTCGTCAAGTTGATGTATAGTGTAAAACTACTTTTGTGGAAAAGAAATTAAAATAAGCAAACTTACCTGAAATCTCTCAGCAGCGCGAGGATCATTTGGATTTTTGTCCGGATGAACTTGCCTTGCCTGTACCAATAATAGCATCTTGCTTTAATATTCTCTTCTTGGCTACTAAATAGTAATGTCAATTCCGAGTTTGGGGAGGACAAAGAAATTAAAAGGACATGAAAGAGCAGCTGCACCCTTAAAACCTATCAGGTCCTATCAACATCTAACAATCAGAATTTCAATGACCTTCAATATTGAATCCTCCATTAACTACCTCTCTTCGTCTCCCACATAGACCCATAGACTAACAAGCAACTTATTCTACTGGCCCATCACGATCTAGCTTCAAAATATATTTTTAAAAAAGGAAAATGAAAAAGGAAGAAAGGAGAAAAAGAGAGAAGAGAATGCATATGATCATCAAGGATCAAGATTCAATGAATACATTAGAAAGCAATTTATTCCTTGATTCTTGTATCTGATCATCCTAAAGACGCTAATGCTTGTTCTAGTGAGAAATACTATAGAACATAAATTATGGAATAACATAATGATTAAGATCATGAGAATATCCTCGTTAAAACTATAACTATCTACTAAATAACAACCTTAAAACCATTGAAAACATAAACCAACAAACCAAAAACAAAGTATCCAAAAATTCCAAACCTTCAGATAATAAGCTTTCCGAATCTCCTCCTCGGAAGCTGATGGACTAACACCAAGAACATCATAATACTCAGTTTCCTTCACCATTTTTGTTGATCTTTGTCTCAATGGAGAGTAGGGAACCCCAGCCACTTGGAGGACAGAGCTGCAAAAGCTTGGGAAATTAACTGTAAAGAGAAGAGAAAAAGAGGGAAGATGGCAAAGAAAAAAAAAGTGCGTGTGAAAGAGGGTGGCCAAGTTTCTAAGGGCCACGAGCTTCTCTTGCCTTTCCAGTTCTTCACAGTATTAAACTAATACGTGGAAACTGCTTTTTCCCGGGAGCAAAGCAGTATTTTAACTGTCGATGTAGTGGCGCTTATCATATGAAAAGGCTTTTTAAATATATTTTTGGATTGCTTTGAAGTTATCAGAGCTGTCAGTGGGCTGAGTCTGACCTTTCAGTGGGCCTTTCTTCTTGGTGGGCCCCTGTGGGGTTCTTGTTGGGCTCGATTTGGAACACACATTTTAGCCCATTAAAAAATAGTCTTTGCTTAGCTGGACCATCCCCCAGTGCAGGAAGGAGACTGCCACGATTGTGTTGTCGACATGTTCAACGAATAAAGGGCAGTGGCTTTTCCGCATCAAATTCAAAGGCATCGATGGCCCTTTCTTTTTTTTTTAACGTGCTTAATCACTTGGGTCAAGGGAACATTGCAGAGAAAATAAATAAATTACCAAATGAGTGACCAAGCATGCCCCTCAACTCATCCTCTCTTTTCTGCAGAATAAAGATTCCCACAAGTCCAGAAAGAGAGAGGAATCAAGATTGATTTGCTATGGAGCCAGATTTGGTTGAAACGGACAAAAAAAGAAAGAGAAATGTTCCTATAGACTCTACTCTACAGTGGAGCCAATGGCAGCTCCTGGATTCTATTCTCCCAACAGGTGGGTTTGCTCATTCTTTTGGTCTTGAGGCAGCAATTCAGGCACGTTTGGTCTCAGGCCCTGATGATCTCAAAACTTACATTATTCAATTGTTAGACAACACTGGGAGTTTACTCCTCCCCTTTGTTTACTCCACAACTCTGAATCCAACTTTAGATAACTGGCAGAATCTTAACGGAATCTTAGATGCAACTTTAACAAATGAAGTTGGTCGAAAGGCGTCAGTTTCACAAGGATCCTCCCTCATGAGAGTGGCCGCTGCTGCCTTCACTGAAGTTCCATCACTTAAATCGATGAGAGATGTTTCTGCTGGTTCTGGGGTTGTTTCTTTCCACCATGCTCCTGTGTTTGGGCTTATTTGTGGACTTGTAGGGATGGACAGTGGAACCAGTCAAAGAGCTTACATGTATGTGACTATGCGAGATGTTATTTCAGCAGCAACAAGGTTGAATTTAGTCGGACCTTTGGGTGCTTCTGTGTTGCAGCATCAGATTGCTTCTGTTGCTGAAGCTATGTCCAAAAAATGGATGGACCGTCCACTTGAGGATGCGTGCCAAACAGCCCCTTTACTTGATACCCTTCAGGGCTGCCATGGCTACTTGTTTTCTAGGTTGTTCTGTTCTTAAATGACCTGGCATAGTTGGGTGTATTGTTTTGAATTTCTGCATAAAATTGACTATTATTTCTCAATGGCCTTCCCTAGTATCAGCACATATGCTTGCCTGTAATTGACCCTGAATGAAACTAATGCTTACATCGGTTTGCTTCTGTCAATGTTGAAAGTTATTAGGATCATTCTTAATTGTCTACCATTCAGAAATAATTGGAGAAACCAAAATAGTACAGATTCCCCCATCATCCATACTCATTCACTTTAAATTGTGGGAGACCACAAAAGAACATGGTAATTATACTTTCTAACATAAAAGTCAAAGAAAATGGCTCCATCATGTTGATGTGAATAGAAAACATCATGAGAATCTGCTTATTGCATCAAACTTGAAACCCTTCAGACAGTTGAGAATTGAATGATAAACTTGATCAGCTTTGCTTTCTGCACCAATTGCATTGGATATCTTTCTGTTGGTGTGGTGCATAATGACTACTTCAAACATCAGCAGTTTGGTGCTGCATCCACACCCATTGAGTAATGTAATGCCTGCAAAACAGGGAATCAGCCTTAATAATGGTCTTCATGCAACAAGTTAGATGATGAAGTGTCCTTCTCAAAGCAGTTGCCACCAGATATTGCCTAAAATGTCTTCGATATATAGAAAATACATGCAGCACACTGCCCTCACAAGAGTTTGCTATATTTGCGAGCAAACTGAGTTAAAACCAATATAGGAAAAAATATACGTGGATGCACATATGTATATATGTGCTTTTCAGAAAAAAAAAATTATACATGTACCTACAAATTTATAAGTGTATTACCTACATTTTTATGCGACAATATATTACCTACATATCGGTTTAGTCTTCATGGCATGTTGGGATTTAGACATGGTTCCAGATGTTGGGATTTTGACAGAGTTGTGCTAATTATCATGCTGCTTTTGAGTTGCATTTAATTTTATTAAAGTCAGACAGGACTCAGTATTATGCTTGACCTGGCCAGAACCAAATAGAACATAGATAATAAATAAAATTAGAACATCATTTGATAATTAATATTCATATTGTATCATACCTGTATTCATTATAGTATCTCTGCTTCACAGTCTGTAATCTCTGCAAGCTTTTACAATAATCCTTTAGGTTTTCTCTCACCTGCTCTTTCCCTGTTGATCTTATCCTTGAGAGAATTAGCTGTCCGAGGTGATATTCCCACATATAATCAGATTTCAGCAACCACAATGTCTTCAACATCATGCACAAAACACCAGGCATCTTTCAATAAAAGAATCCTCGCTTCCACACGAAGTGATGCCTAAAACAGCCTGAAAAACCTCACAGCATCAGTCCATTCAGAACATTTTCTCGCATCTCAAAGTTCATGCATATTCTCATCAAAACCTATTCCAGTCCACTATTTTGATCAGCAAAACCACCCACACAAACCGGATCCTCAAAATCCGTAAAAAGCTGCCCCGAGACGTTTTATAAACTAATTCTCTACCCCTTGCCCCATCTGATGTAACCATTTTGTTGATTCTACAGCTAAATGAGGAATTTTCTCATTTCATTTTTTTTCCTTAAATATCCTTGCATTTTCTCCTTTTCAACCTCTTCAGAATCCTTTTCTTCTTTTCCTGTTGGTCATCCTCAACTTGTCATCATCCTCTCTCACTTCAATTTAGTTGCCCGTGTTGAATCTTGAGACATTTAATTTGATAAAACTTTTTCCCAGATTCTGTTTATTGGCTTCATTTCTTTAGTCAGGCATTGCTTTCTTTTTGGTACCACAGGCAGCATTGCTGCTCTTGAACTCAAATTCACACAATATTTTCGTACCACAGTTTTCTCCTATAATCATTGAAAATGGTGCTTGTCCTCCATTGTCTCTTGCACAATAATTACAAAGAAAAGTTCTTGATAGTATTGTCAGGACAATCTGCAAGTTATAGCACTATTATCTGTCCTTGAACCTCCATAAAAATTTCAATAGTCACTGGCTTAGGAGAAATTTAAGCAGAATGAAGTAATGATCCTCATCAAATTCAACAACTCTCCTGATTATATCCCATTAGAAACTGTGACACTGAGCTATGTTCTTTCACCAAATGTAATGATGAATATTGCAAGCCTTCTTACAATTGCTATGTACCACTGCATTTACTTTGTGGTTTTCCAAGCCTATACCTGAAAAAATCAAAAGGAAATGACAAGGTTTAGTATATCCTTGCCACTTCCACTTTTAAGAATGATCCAAACAATGTGGATCCCAATTCTTCAAAACAAAAAAAAAGGATGTGTGCGATGACAAGGCATCATAACTTAATTGCAAGCACCGAAATGAATACTTTAAGAACAGATAGGTCAACTTGATCAAAGTTTAAGAGGGATAAGGATAAGAGGGATAAGGAAATTGAAGGAATCAACCAAGTGTCAAAGTTGTGAATTATGGAGCAAGCTTCCAGGAACATCAGGGATTATGGGTGTTAATATTGTTGAGTTTCTCATGTAGCATGCAGGTAGAAGATAGTCATTTTAATCCCATGCTTATCGATTTTGTGTAGAATTGGTTTGATAAACCAATGAGCAGCAAAGATTAACGCCATTCTGGCATCATTCCATACTTTGTACCCCTATCACAATCTCTGAAGCCCTGTTGATTTTCCTTCTCACCCAAGCCAAATTTATGGCTGTGCCAAGCCTTTATTCTGTTGAAATACAGAAAAGATATGTCCATTTCTGACTTCCACAACTAATCAAAGACAAAAACACAACTGCAAAGAGAACACTAATAAAATTCCATACAGAAGAAGGGGCAGGAAAAAGAAAGAAGGAAGAAAGAGTAGCATTAAAACTAAGGATTTGAAAGAACTATTATATCTGCAAAAAGTTGAATGATGACAAATTACCAAGTACACACGGCTGCCATAACCAGCCTGTTCTTTAGTACTAATACATAGCTTCTTTAATAACCACTAAGTTGATTTTGACTTCAGCAATATCATATGTGCTACCATCACAGCATGTTGTTCAAGATTCCATCTAGTTTGTTAGCTGATTAGCCAGAGAATAATCAAGATATTTCAGGTGAAACAAAACTTTTACACGGAGTTCGGACTGTTAGAAAAATCAAGCAGTATTCGTAACTTTGTTTTGACCACATATTCCTGGGTCTTAACTCTACTCTACATATTGTTCTTTCTACTTGAAAGATGGAAAGATGATCTTCGGCTATCAAAGCTTTTAAAAACAGTGCCAGTTTATACAGCTAGGGCAGGAAAGTTAACTATGATAATAGTTTTTCAAAAAAATTATGCACACTCCACCCCAAAAATACTATTCTCTTTCAAAATCTTTATTTATTCCAAAATAAATGAATAAAAGCAAAACTTCCCACACCACTCTTAAACTACTAGATCAACTAACTTTTTACTTTAACAAATTATCCTAACATAAGCGTTCATTCTCAGGGGCAATACTGGAAGAATGAAATCCCAAAGCCAGCACCATGAAAATTAAACTTTAAAAGGGGGGAAAAACTGCAAAATTGCATGCCTTCTTTCAGTCATATGAGTTTATTACAGTGCTAAGTCACTATTAGGGCTTGCATTTTAATGCCTGATCTTAGCTCTAGGGTATGGTTTTAAATCTTTGATTGAATATGAATGACAATGGATTGCACAGACCAGTAATGGTTCAGATGGGTGATTTTGATACACTAGTCAATCAGGTATCCCCTGTTTTCTTATCAGCGATGGGCTAATGGGTGGAACAAGAGCATGAAGGGGACTGATTCAGGGGCTTTCAACATTTAAAGCATGCACAGCAGTATTTGACAAATATAATCCCGATGACTCGTGTGTACTTATGCATACATATTTATCAGTGTGTGTGTGTTAAATGACCAAGAAAAAACAGAGCAAAAGCAATGGATGGTATATCAACACTGAACTACCAGATAGCTGTCACAGAAGGAAATTTTTCATAAAAATTTAACAAGAAAATGCATATAATTCAAGCTATGTTGGTGAGGTAGTCAAAGGTCATTGGCATACCAAGCAAAACTATTTTGGTAGATAACTGATTTGATCAAAACTCATTAGCATCTTTGTCCATGTCATCTTCCTCTTCCTCCTCATCTTCCCCTTTGTCCAGCCAGATAATCATAATTGACATTTCCTGGGTACATAAGCACAATCTGCTGACGTGGGAGATGTAAGTTGTTTATCCACATTCAGCAGCCTAATATGGAATGGGTCTATGGTTCATAGGGTGATTCTGAAAGAAAGAGAACATAAAAATATTAAGTTGGGCACTTCAGTGTTTATATCAAGGTCTAAGAAAAAGAATATTAATAAAACAATAAAGAAGATAGAAAAAAAATTAAATTAGAAATACTAAAAGCATCACTGTATCACATGTAACCAGAAGAAATGATTTGAAATTTAAATCACCCATTCCCTCGTCTAACTTATACTTTCTCTCTGTATTTATATCAAGATGAGCCAGACCTAAAACTAAAAAACTACTGTTGAGAACCAACATTTTTTCATACAGAATAGAACATGTATAAAATTAATAAAAAACTAACAGAGGAGAAACAAAGAGATTAAAATATGAATGCTAAGTGAACATATATCACCAGAAAGCAACATCAGAATTGAAGAAATCTTGACGCATGATAATGGCTTGAGAATATGAAGCTCATTTAAATACGGCTACTAAATGAGAGCTGCACATCAAGACTGAGAGAAAACATGCTACTCAGTGGACATTTTATACTAGATGTTGGCGACATATTCAAGGTTTAATAACAGAAAAGTAAAGTGCTAATAATGCAGGCTGAAATTTATCTTTCTGTCTTCAAAGAGACTGAAAGAGAAAATTAATACTATTAAAACTAACAATAGAACCAAGTGCAATACATCTTTCGCATGTAATGTAAAGTAGAACTTTAGCTGACAAAAAATCATAACCATGCATTATTTTTCAGCCACTAAATTGTTTCACCAGCTCATCAATTTGTCATGGCATAAAAACATAAAACGATATATCCTGTAATTAAATTTGGCCCATGGTCCTATAGTATCTGGCAAGAAAAAAAAAAAAAAGGATGGAAAAATCATATTGACAAGTTGCTCCTAGTCAGGAATAAAGCATGAGCAGAAAATTTTTCACAATTTGCATAATGAAAGTTCCGTATACCAGAAACTTGGAATTAGTATCATAATGTAGAATATTAGTTTTATATATCGGCCTGTGCATTTCCTCACTGCACAGTAGAGAAGGGTCAGTTAGCAGCAGGATGTTATGACTGCCAGTTGCACAATGTTAAACCCAATGTTCTGAAGGTTTAAATTGACAGAAACAAGAAATATTCCAGAATATACAAGAATAACTTGTTTTGACATTTAAAAAAATCTACAGTTAGTAAGAGAAAAATAAAGGAAACAACCAAATATATTACTAAATTTAAATAGATTTCTCCAACATAATCAAGTAGAATTCCTATATTCACACATTACAACGTACAATCAATTCATATTTTATGTCTGCTGGTGATGGTCCAATTTGAAATCAAGGGAATATATAATAACAAACTTGGAAACTTATTTCTTCCGTAAAAGTATGAGCAAATGCGGTGAAAACATAATAGTGAATAATTGCTCAAAGAAATCCTTCTCTACATTCAACAAAGTTCCAAAATAGTAATGAACAAGAAGTTTACACAAAGTAAAGATAGGAATCAATCAACAAACAACAACAAAATATATAAAAAAAAAAACGTATCCAACATTAAATTTAAGAAATTACGAAGGCGCAAAATGGAAGATTAAGGCATATTCAAAATATTAACCCGAAGAGCGGAAGCTCTGGCTGTGCTAATTTTCTGTTTGGCCGCAGCGAAAATTTGAGCTACGAGAGCTGGAACCGACAGTTTTGAAATGGAGTTTTGGCGTAAAAAGGTCTTTCCATTTTAAAGATTCGGAGTTCTGTCTCACGGGAGGAAAAAACACAAGAACAGAGCTTTGTACACGTTGCTCAACTCTATGGCAAAATTGGTGAATTAAATTTTTATATCTTTTGGATCTCTTATTTATTTATTTAAATAATTTTATTTTCTTTTGACTGTAAAAAATAATACTTTCGGTTCTTTATGAAAATTAATCTTCTAATTTTCAAAATTTTTCTTTTGAGTAACAATCTTTTTTTTTTTTTTGGTAATGTTCTTTTGGGGTAAAGAGATAAGGAGTAATAAACAATTGAAACGTTATTTTAATGGACTTAATCACGATAATTAGTAGACAAATGGAGATTAAACTTGGTTAAATTGTCGATAATCGGAAAAAGAAAGAGAGACAAAAATAATGATATGTACAAATAAGACAACCTTTATTTTTAACACTCTTTTAATTATTATTATTATTAAATGATCCTAATTTTCGGTATTTTAATAAAATAAATGACACTCCTTTTCATTGGAAAAAAAAAATTAAAAAGAAGAAAAGGTGGGGTTTGGGTACTTGGAATGAGCTTGAATTCTAGTCCAACTCGCAGGCCAAATGGGCCTAAAATATCCAAATAAATTTGCTTCCCTGTCCCAATCCTCCATTCTCAAGCTAAAATCGAACTCAACTCAAAATTTGAGCGCGGAAAAGCCCCGTCTTAACGACCTAACTGTAAACTTCGGTCAGTTACTAGCAAAAACCCCCCAAGAACTGGAAAACTCTCTGTTTTCTCCCTGCTTCTTATAATCAAAATCTCAGTCAGAAGACGAAACAGAAAACCCCAAAGCCTTTGCTTCAACAATGTCCATCCCAATCATAGAAACCTGCAGGAAAAGAAAGAGGAGGCCAAAGCTATTCGGATTGCACTCATTTGCTGAACCTGGTTGCCCCATAAACCCCACCGGTCCATTCCGAGATAACATTCGCTTTTTCCTTAAACAATGTGCTGAGCCTGAAGATTACTGCGTCAACGGAATGCCCATTTGGTGTACCCTTCTGGTTCACGAGAATAAGAGCTGTGTTGTCCCTCTTTACACCATTAAAGAGGACGTTAAGCTCTCTTCAAACCCTTTTTGTGATCACTGCAGATGTACAGGTTTGCCTCTCTCATTTGTTTTTTCTTTTTCAAGTTTTCTTTTCCCAAGTGGGGCTTTTCTTGTGTCTGTCATGGGATTCTGGTAGTTGGGGTTTCCCCGGACTTTCTTTCCTGTCTATCTTTCTTTTGGATAGTTGCAATTTCGTTTATTCCAAGAAAGCTGGAATTTTGCAGTAAAAAAGAACTGTTTACCAAGAATAGAGCTTCTATATAAAAGAAACTAATTAATTACCAAAAAAAAAACGAAGACTAGCTTTGCTAAGATGATTTCTGTTCTCATTGCTGTCAGAGGAGCATTACCCCGTATAGGGGCTTGCTGGTAATATTTTTTGCATACTGCTAATGATAACTTCTTAGACTTATGAGTATGACAATTTAGCATCAATAATTTGAGGAGTTTTCTCATGTGTCTTGTAATTTCTTTCCTTCCATAGAAGCAAAACTTCCATCGTTCAGAAAACTTTCAGAATCCAAACCATCAACTGCCTTCTTTGCCGGAAATTCTACACTTGCTTTGCATAAGAGCAATGGAAGAAAACATAATCTCTTGTTTCCTCAGAATTATTGGAGAGCCAAACAAGTGCTAGTTACATGAAATCCCTCAGTTTTCTCATTATTGAATGTAGTTAGTCTATATAAAATTGACATGCAGGCTACAAGGGCATGTCTGAGAATATAGAATTGAATCCACGCCAACTTATGCCAATCAACCTACACCTGCTTTGGAGTTCTTCCTCAGGAAGTTCCTACTTCCTATTGTCTGCATTTTTTGTATTTCCAAAAATTTGATGGCAGCCAAATTTCTGAATATTTCCTCTGGCATAGGTAGTGTATCAATAATGTTATAAATTTTATCTTTGATTTCGACTAAATCATTTTATCTTGTTTGAGGCCAATGCCAATCTCCATTTTGTACTGCTCCTGCAACTTTAGAATATTATAAATCCAAGGGACCATGTGGACGCCAATTGTCATGCCATAAGAAAGTATCCTTACCATCTCCGGTGGAATGCTAAATAAGAGTTCTGGCAATATCTCTAAGCCTCTTAGGATTTTCCTCCAACCAAAAGACTCTGCTTGACAGTAAATAGCCCGGAACTGCTCAAAGTGCAAGCTTTGCTTCAAGCTGAAGTTGTTGCAGCAGAAGTTTTGGATGCTAAATATTACTGATTCAATCAGTTGCAGTCTTCCTGCATATGTTAATTTTTTGTCTGCCCAATTATTAATCCTCCTAGTAATAAAACTGATTTTTTTTCATGCTGTTTTGTTCTTATAGGTTGGAGCAACCATTTTGTTTCAAAAAGGAAGTATCATGTAGTAATACCAAATGATCGAGACTGGAATAAGCCTCTAGAGGATGGTGTATTAAACATCCATTCCCATCTCTTGCATGGGTTGATGCACTGTAATGGATTTGGTCATCTGCTGTGCATCAATGGAATCGAAGGTGGTTCTAAGTATCTCTGTGGCAGGGAAATCATGGATCTTTGGGATCGTATTTGTGAAATTCTCAGAGCACGGTAAAACTCCCTAACTCATTAATTCAAGTTAGCCTGTAAACGTTTAGTAAAATGTTAATTCTTGACCGTTCTTTCATTTTTCAGGAAAATCTCAGTGGAGGATGTGTCAAAGAAGCATGGTATGGATCTTCGTTTGCTCCATGGGGTTGCCTATGGACATACATGGTTTGGTCGATGGGGTTACAAGTTTTGCCGGGGAAGCTATGGCGTTTCAGAGAAAAATTATGGTAGAGCAATTGAAATTCTCAGCTCCTCAGAACTTGACAATATCATTCAAGATTTCAGTGACAGAGAGCATTGCAGACAAATCAAGTGCATAATTCAGCATTATAGAGTACTAAGTGAGAGCCAGTTGGTTACAATAAGGGATCTTTTCAAGTTTATGCTTACTATTAAATCCCGTAGTGCTGTGCAGAAGAAATCTGTTACAGCTATAACTGCTCCTTCAGCTCCTTCACAGAGAAACTTCATCAGAATCTCCCTCCCCAAGAAGGCCACCTCGAAGGAAAAATCCTCGAGGTGCAAAAGATTTACTAGTGTCATAGCTCATATGGATAGCAGATGGCCTGCGAAAAGGCTAGAATACGCAGCAGAGGTCATTGTAGGTGCTTTGAAGGAACATAAATCTGAGTTCTGTCATGGTGGGATGACAAGGCAAGATCTAAGAGATGCAGCTCGGATGCATATTGGTGATACAGGTTTGCTCGATTATGTTTTGAAATCAATGAACAATGTAATTGTTGGATGTCACATTGTCCGCCGTGCAATTAACACATCTCGGATATTAGAATACACGATTGACGATATAGACAATGGGTTTAAGGCACCAGAAGCAGAACTGGAAATACATCAAAAACCTCAACCAGATGCGTTGCCTGCTCTAGTCCCTGGAACTGATGTTTATGACGATGTGATGTATTTGTATAATAATGTACTGTTGGACTATCCAGAATCAGAATTTCTGGAACTCACAACTCAGGCAGTTCTAGATAGCAAACATTTTGTGAAGGAATTGCCATTTAGGGATGAAGATGACCAGTTGTTGAGATTCTTTTGCCAAGTCATGCCCAATTTGTTTGGTGCAGAGAATACATTGACTGAGAAATCACCAGCTGGTGAACTTGTCACGGTTCCACTCCATGCCACGGTCTTAGACCTAAAACAAGCAGTTGAGAAGGCGCTGAGGGATACTTATTGTATTATGGATAAACTTGTGGTGACAGATATTGAGGACCTGAGCGAAATGGACGATAGAGATGTGCTGTTTGGAGCACTTGAGTCAGGTGCAGAAATTCTGATCAGTGGGAGTGGAATAGATTTAGACAGTAATCTTAGGCATGAAGGTGGTGCCGATAATTGGATAGTGAGATGTGAATGCGGGGCTCAGGATGATGACGGGGAAAGGATGGTATCATGTGACATTTGTGAGGTGTGGCAGCACACTCGCTGCTGTGGTATAGAGGATTCCGAGGCTGTGCCGCCATTGTTTGTCTGCCCAGGGTGCTGCGCTTCTCTTGGACCCCCAATGAGTGAATCTCCCCTCACATATCAGAGTTCTGATGATCTGCTGTTGGACTCAGAAACTGTATACGGGATGGACCTTGAGTATGACAACTGTATTAGAATACTACCATGAGCAGGGAATATTAGGATTAAAAGGTCTATGTTGATTGATTTCCACAACATGGTGATTCATCATTGTTGCAGATTCTGAATTTTCATGCTGTTGTCATACACTAGCATAAATGGGTACAGTACGAGAATTAAAATTCTTTTGACATTTGAAACAAGATTAGCCTGAATAACCTTTAGGTAACAACTTGTAGGCATTGTTGATTACGAACTCATGGGGCAGTGCTGCTGTTTCATTTGCCTTTATGTGGGGTGATGGGGAAAAGTATATCCATGTATGCGTTCAACTCTTTTGACATCCGAAGATTCTTTGTGGCAAATTCTACGCGCATGCCGCAACCTTTATGCCGTTCTTTCTTTTTCAACATGTAGCAGCTTAAAATTATTTGGGGAAAGCAGGTAAACTTGGCCCAACTTATGGAGATTCTAGGAGAGAAAGTGGGAAAGAGAGAATAAATTTTTTAAAATAATAATCTCCATGATTTTAATTTTTTTTAGTCAGAAAAAAAGATTTAGAGACAAAATCACTCCTTATTCACATGCACTCTTCATTCACGTGCCTGTTTTTGCAAATAACCCTCCCATAATTTGCTACATGACATTTTGAAAAAAACCTCATCATATTACATAAGAGGATTTTTCTCTCCCTTTTTATTTTCTAAACCTTAAATGCTAGGTATATTATACGTCAGGTATATTAAACGATCATTTGATTCATTCCTCATTCTCAAAGCTAACAAAGTGTTTGAACAAATTTCGAGCAAAGTAATCACTCACAGCAAACAAGTTCATAACTATGTAAAGAGGGATTTAGTCAGTGAATCTTGAATTTTTTATTTTGTTTTTTCATGAGTTTTGATTTTTGAATGCTATTTTTGTGTCAATGGGGTTACAATGCTTGCTTTTAATTCAAAATTGTTCAAAATATTATGTGTTTTGGAGTGGTTTTTGTTGTGATGGTAGCCATATTTGTTGATTATGTTATTGAATGGTGTTGTTTGAAGTTATTGAAATCCCCATAAATGTTACACGCCATGCCCATTTGGGTCAAATGTTGTTAACATGGCGTGTAAAATATTGAGAGAAAATGGGCATGGTGTGAGTAACAACTCAAGGAATTTCCCTAAGTTCATGAATAAGACATATAGCAATTAATGAATTTTAGGCTTTACGTGTATCATTTTAGGAATTATATATATAACGTGTAACAACTTAATCATTAGGCATTACGTGTAGCAACTAAGAATTTATAGACTTGGCATGTAACAACATTTATTTTTTTTGTAAATGGCATGTAGCTTTTCTTGGTTAACTGTTCATGTGTGTAGCTTATATATGCATTACTATTTTCTATTGCAGATAGATTTCAGATAGTACGAGAACCTTGAAATTTAAATTGTTGTTCCGTGGGATAAGTGGGCCTTTAAGATTGCCATTAACACAGTGACCAATACAACATAGCAACAATGGACACATGTCCAATAATTTATCTTCATGTCTCCTATTATTAGTTTTACCTTTATAGAATTGGCTAAGTGAGAATATCGTTTAAGGTTTATGTCAGAAATGATACGAGAGAACTAGAATTCACTAAAATATGAGAGTTTTAGAATTCATATAACTTTGTTGTACTTTTAAAATGACTTGCAAATGACTTCACTTACATACTAAATTACACAGCTATTTATCCGAGAATGAATGCAAGTGCTTCTTGGTATGATGCTTTCAATCAACCTCATGTACATGCAGACATAACTGTTAGTTGTTACACATAGAATGTAACAACTTTATTTGTTGTCATGGTGTGTAGCAACATTTGGTGATGTAGCCATTGCACGTAACAACTCAATTTGTAAGCATGGTATGTTAACAATGTATATTTATGCATGGTATGTAATAATAGTGTCAATAACTTAGTATGACGTGTAAAAACTACATTTGTGGGCATGGTGTATAGTAGCAACATTTAGTAATGTGGACGTGGTGTATAGCAATAATATTTTTTTTTCAACATATAGCTACATTAAGAGGAAATTGTGAAAAATGGTCAACCTCGTAAGCCCATTTCAAAAGTAGCTATATTAACAAGTGACCAATCATATAGCTATATTGAAAACAAAAATCAAATCAAACTATGATGAATGTAGGCATGCAAGTGCAGAAGTCGTCTAACATAAATTAAAATGCAATTTTCCCTATCCAAAGAACTTGTTTCATTTAAAAATTGAAGAAAAATCCCCTATGAAACCTTAGGTTTAAAAAATTCAAATTCTTGGGTTTATTTGGGTTGAGGGTTTGAATTGATATAATTAAAAACTATTTTAAACCTCTATGATCATTTTTATTATTTGAGTTTCATCTAAAACACCTAAAAATCAAAGTCCCAAAATGGATATCAGCCCCAAGCGAATCAAAACCACCACTCAAGGTCTTGAAGGCAACAACAACATTGACAAACTCAATGGTTTGCCGAATTCAAATCTATTTAACATCCTATCCATGCTTCTCACAAAAGATGCAGTCTGCACTTGCGGTTTATCAAGTATGTGGAGGTTTCTTTCTTCCTCAATTTCTATTCTTGATTTTTCTGATGAAGCACACCCTTCAAATGGGTTCATAAAATTTGTGGATAAAGTGTTGTTCCATAATGTGGAATGTATTAAGAGATTTCATATCAATTTTCAAAGATAATATGAAGATCTTGATGCTTATCAATTTTTTAGGTGGATATCTGTTTTCTTACAACAAAATGTTCAAGAACTTTATTTATTGATGTTTATTAGAGATGATTTTAGTGGTATGCTTCCTTTGAGTCTCTTTATAAATAAGACACTCGTGAAATTGGAACTACATATTTATAATACTATTGTTATGACCATTCCTACTCACGTCTGCATACTAAGTCTGAAGACTTTCTATCTTGGCAATGTAGACTTTGTCGATGATGATTAAGTTCGAAGGCTTTTGTCTAGTTACTTTATGCTTGAAGAGTTATTGATGCTCTCTTATGGTCAATATAAAAGTCTAATAGAGTTAAATATTTGTAAACCTTTTTTGAAGAGATTGAATTTACATAATCATGGTAATATCTCATATCAACCTTTCCATGTTGCCATTGATGCCCCAAGTCTTGTCTACTTCAAATATGCTGGTATTCTATTAAACAATTATTCATTAGTAAACCTACATTAGATTGTCAAGGTTGATATGAGTGATCTAGGGTATGAATTTCTAGATGTGGTCAACGTTAATGTTGCGAGTAATTTATTTAATGGAATTACTAATGTTTGATCACTACATTTAAATGATTGTTTACTGCGGGTAAGTTTATTGACTTTTTCTTGTTGATGCTACATTTTGAAATATAGTTGGTACAAATATCTTGTAATTGATCATTTCAAAATAGACCTAAAAAGGATGCTTGTAAATTCTTGCCTGATAAATTTGTGTTTTTAAGTAATGTAATATCTTGAATTTGCAATTTTGTTGTAATTTGTAATCTAACATTGCTTTGTTGTTATTATTATTATCGTATTTTTAGGCTCTAAGTTTATGCAAGAAGTATGTGCTTGTGTTTCACAACCTGGTCTATATAGATATTAAAAGAAAGAATTGATGGCATAACATTAGACTGATTGAGTTGCTTGAATGTTCAATTAATTTGGAGACTCTTATCGTTCATAATGTATGAATTAAAATACATGTAACAGTTATTCTACACATTTGTAAAGTTCTAAGCTCTTACGGTTTCCTTTATCTTTTTGCGTTCAAGAATATTTTGGAGATCTATTTTGGCATCAACTTGAAAAGGTACTTTCTTTTCTCTTGTATGACCACCTACCCCATATGCACCAAAATCACCGCTCAGTGTCCTGAAGGCAATAGTAGCATTGATAGCAACACGGATAGACTCAATGCTTTACCAGATTCAATTCTATCTGATAGTCTGTCCTTGCTTCCCACAAAAGATGCAGTTCATACCTTCATTTTATCATGTAAGTGGAGGTTTCTTCTACCTCAATTTCTACTATTGATTTTTGTGATGAATAACACACTTCATATTTATTCATAAACTTTGTGGATAGAGTGTTGTTGTTCCATAATGTGAAATGTATTGAGAGATTTCATCTCTATTTTCAGAGATTCTATGAAGATGTGGATGCTTATCAACTTTTAGGGTGGATATCTTTTGCAGTATGGTGAAGTGTTCAAGAACTTTCTTTATGGATACAAATTATAGATTCTAATACGATGCTGCCTACGAGTCTATTTAAAAGTAATACATTAGTGAAATTGGAACTATTTGTTTATAATATTCTTATAACCATTCCTACTCACATTTGCCTTCCAAGTTTGAAAAGTCTCCATTTTGGCAATGTAGACTTTATCGATAATGATTCTTTTCTAAGACTTTTGTCTGGGTGCCTTATGGTTGAAAAGTTATTAATACGCTAGTTTAATACTGTTTAGAGTTTAAGAGAGTTACATATTTCTAAACCTTCACTAAAGAGATTGACTTTAGAGCATGAAGATGATACCTTAAATCAACCTTTTCATATTGGCATTGATGCCTCAAGTCTTGTTTATTTCATATACTTTGATTGCATGGTAAACAACTATTCATTAGCAAACCTACATTCTCTCAACAACATTGAAATGAGTGCTTTACATCCTCGTTTTGATCACTTAGTCGACCTTGATGCTACAAATAATTTGTTCAATAGAATTAGTAATGTTTAATCACTATCTTGCAATGATCATTTACTTTGGGTAAATTAAATTACTCTTTCTTGTTGATGCTATATTTTTGAAATATAGTTGGTACAAATGTAATTTTATTATAATTTATAATCTACTGGTGCCTTTTTATTATTATTATTTTTTAATTTTAGATTTTAAGTTTGTACGAGAAGCCTCTACTTGTGTTTCGCAACCTGGACCATGTATCGATTAGAAGGTAATCTTTAAGGGAAAGACCTAGACGGATAAAGTTACTTGAAAGTTCAATTAACTTGGAAACTCTTATCGTTCATACTATATCAATTAAGTATATCTAACAGTTACTCTACGCATTTGTAAAGTTGCAAGCTCTTACGGTATGTTTTTTCTTTTTGGAATTAGGGATTTATTGGAGATCTATTCTGGCATCAACCTGAAAATGTACCTTCTTGTCTCCTCTCAACCTTTAAAGTGATTGAAATCTATTCATTTTGTGGTCATATGAAAATAGTTGAGTATTTCCTTAAGAATGTAAGAGTTTTGGAAAAGCTTAGAATACAAATTGTCTGGGATGTTGGAGAATGTACCAAGATTATCAGAAATTGTTGATGGTGCCAAAGGAATCAAAGATATGCCAAGTGAAATTCATTACTGGATTCCTACCATGAATTAATATAGACATTTAATTATTTTTTAAATCTTTTTGATATTTTTTAATAAAAGAAACTTTCTAGTCCTGATTTTGTGTCAATTTTTTTTATCCCAAAATCAATCATTTATTATTTGTTAATGCCTTTTTCCTTTTCCTTTGTCAAATATTTGGTAGTGAGTGAAGTATTTGTCATTATTTTTACAAATTTTTAAATTAAGGTTTCTTGGGTACTTTAGGAGCAGATAGAGCTAGAGTGAGAATGTTAGTTTTTGAGAGAATGGAGGGACTTTGATCGCGAGTAATAATTAGTTAACCCATGGTTTAAGTGGCTTATTCCCATTCCCTCTTCTCCTCCCTTCTTTTTTTTAAGTTTCAAACTTAGTGCCTAATGGTTTTTGTTTTTGTTAACATTATCACTTTAATCGATTAAAACAAACTTTAACCGATTAAAGAGTTATTAACTTGAAGGGCTCTAGTGAACATAACTGTTTTAACCAGTTAAAAGAATTTTTAACTAATTAAAACTTTACTGGTTTTGGCTTATTCTAGGCACACTAAATCATTTTAATTGGTTAAAGAAAATCTTAACTAATAAAAGCAAGTTCTATCTTATTTCTAGAATTCCTATAGCTAATCAAAATATATTCTTAACCAATTAAAACATAACATTAAAGCTTATTTTACAAAATATATCAACAAAAACATAATCAACTTGCTTCAAGCCAAATTCATACACATCAAGCATTCATTATTTACTCTCATTCACTATTTAGCAAGTATGACTGACCAATATGAATCAAGCATTTTCAAGAAATTTTGTGATTCGTATATGAAAATAATAGCAAAAAAAAAATCATCAGTAAGCATTTTTAGCGGGCATTCTTCCAAATCATTTTCAAGCGGTTATTCATCCAAGTCATTTTGAAGCAAGTATTGTAAGATGCATTCTTCAAATTATATATGAAATTATCAATTCAAGGAGAACTTACACAGAAAGTATATCATTATTAATAAAGTATGACCAAAGTATTTTGCACTTATTGCAATCATGTAAGAGAATATTGTCATCAAGTAAGCATTAACATGATTACAAGAAATAAAATGGATGTCTTCATTAATCATAATTTCAATTTTCATATATATAGACATATATCCAAAAAAAATGCAAGCATTAAACTTTAATGTAGTACATGTTATTTTTCAATAATTTTCATAATTCATGAGTAATACAAAAAATTGAGAATCAAGCATTCAACTCATGAATATGTAAAAAGTGAACATACAATCATCAATGAATGCCAATTGTCAAGATTCAAGAAAAAATTATTCAATCTAAGCACATTAGGCATCTAATGCTAACTTAAACTATAAGCCATATATCATTTGACATGTCAAGTTATTTATAGCTAAAGTTGGATGCACACAAAATCTTTAGATCATGTAAACATTAAGGCTTAACGAAGACATAGTTAACATTTAAATGCATATTCAAAAATAAATTTCAACTATGTCACCTCACAATATATGTCATGATTAAACTTGACAATTAAATTCATATTCAAATGCACAACTTAGGTCAAATTTTAGACTTCAAACCTTAAGGCCAAGCAAAATGAAAAATCATGTAAGCATGTGTCATGACTAATACAATAGATGAACCAAAATTTATTTTCATGAAGTTCAACAAGTTCATCATGATCTATCTCATAAGTATAATCAAAGAATCAATCTTAAAACAATCATTTAAGTACAAGTATAAAGCATATTTCAAGAATTGATCTTAGAATTCATTGAAAAGATTTTTCAACATAAGCACATGAACATTTCATTCTTAAGAAATGATATTATATATGTAATCACACAAATTCAAGCATTCATGAATAATTTCTTATTTTTCAATTTTAACATTGTAAACATACGAGAATTTATGGAATCAATATGAGTTTCATGCTTGGGCATAGATAGATTTAAGCAATCAAGAAAGTTTTTTCATATTTCAACAAATGTTGCAATTTTAAGAACATATACTTCCACCCAACGATCATGAGAATACTCATAATGCATGTTTTAAAGAGTCAAGAATCATCTTTGAAAAGGAAATTCACGGAAAAAAATATTGCAATGGATACAAAATGAAGTACAAAGACATTTTGAAACTCAAAACCTGTCCAATTTGGCTTTAGAGTACTCAAGAATCAACTACATGTCTCTGGTGCTCAACTTTTTATTATTCCAACAGCATTGTTTGTAGTTTGTTCTTCAATAGTCTACTAGCTTTGCTTAGGAGTCGATTATACTTGATCTTTGCACATTGAAAAGCTAGAAAAAAAATGCAGACCATGCAATGTTCCAAGGTACAATGATCTCAAAACACAGATTTGTGTGAGAATAATTTAGAATGTCATTTTAACCATGTTTAGAACATTATTTTGGACATGTATGATCAAAGATTCTTCACGAAAAACATGTGAACTCAATTTTTGCTTTTATTGCTCATTGTTCACAAGCGTTAAAAGTTGAAATGCTCATTTCAATAATTATGTCTCTAATATGCTCGAGCATGTTCAATTTTCATTATGATGCACAAACACCATGTATGAAATGTTCAACAAGTATTTAGGCAATGTTAAGCATGACAAGCAATTAATCTTATATTTTCAAAAAAATTTTACACAAGATATACTTGTTTTAATTATTACACCCTCAGAAGACAAAACTTTCACTCAAATTCACAAGTCATGAGAGAAATATCAAGTAGGATGAAATTTGAGCAAAGTCAATCGATCAATTTCAATAAAAAAAATAAGTTTTCTAAAAAAAATAATTTGATAAAGATTTAATCTTTCTTTTCAAAAGTTTTACACTTAAAACATACAAGATTTGAGTTAAACATGTTTTGTACAAAATCATGAGCTCAAAGTAATTCAATTCTGTTCAATTATGCTTTTAAACAATTTATGCAATGGGTTCTAAGCATAATGAATCACATTTATGCATGCCAATGGTCATTTTCAAATTCAATTTTCCTTGTTTAGACTACTAGAATAGGTAAGCATGTAAATCATCAAGTGTGCTCATATGCCATCATATCATCAACATCAAACCTTTTATGTTCAAAATTATCCTCAAAAATAATTTTTTCTAAAAAAAAATATGAAATCAATATAAAAAAACATGAGGAAATTATATCAAGTCAATTTTTTACATTCAAGTTAAATCATTAAAGTTCAAACGTATAAGAAAACCAAGCAATTTTCTCAATCATAAGAATGAATAATTTTTTACAAAAGCATGAGAATATATTAATGATCAAATGTAAGTGCATGCTTAATCTTTAGGCTTATATTGTTTTCAAGATTATACAATTTATAGCATGTATCATATCTAATCCAGTTGTATAACCAAAATTTATCAATAAAGTTAAAAAAAAAGATAAATAAAGAATTATGCACTTAAAATTCAAGCAAGTAAAGGTAATCAAAGTTCTCAATTAAGAAAAGAAAATAATTTTAGAAACCAAGCAAATCAATAAAACATTCACTAAATAAGCAATCAAAATTCTCATTCAAGCAAATAAAAGGCTTTTTACTATAAAGATCACCCATTTTCTTTTATGTGTGAGTAGAGAACATCCATTCTTCAAAAAATTTTCTTTCTTGCTCTAGCACACCTGAAAGAGATATTTTTTATTTGATTTTTGATATCCAAATAGCTTTGGATCCTTCAAAGTTAATCTCATTGCACAAAGTTTCTTTTGAAACTCACACTTGTCTAAATTTGTAAGGTGCGCATTTTCTAGTTAGACAAATATATGAACAATAACAAAAAAATGTGCAATGATTGCATTTGATCATTTTGGAAGATGGGGAATTCACAAAAATCTTTTGTTTCTCATTTAATAAATCTTCAAATTTCTTTTTCACATCAAAATTTTCTTTTTTCAAAATATCAATTTTCTTCCAGTAAGCTTCAAATTCCTTTTTCAAATTTTCATTTTCCTTTTCCCAGTCAATTTTTGTTTTCATTAAAAATTCATCTTCAACATCAAGTAGAGAAATGGTTTTCTTGTGTTGCAAATTCATTTTCTTAAACTCAAATATTAAATCCATAAAAGCATCATGCAGTTCATCAAAAACATATAAATTAAGTTCACAAGATAACAAACTTATCTTTATCTCATCAAAAGCCATGAGGCATATTTTAATTTGATTTAAGGATTGATCTTCACTTGATTCTTTATTTGCACATGCCTTGTTGCTTGTTGAGGATTGATTCTCATAAGGCTTGTCTTCCAATTTCTTTTCCTCCTTTGTTTCTCCATATAACTCTTATAATTTTTTTCAAATTTCTTTAGCATTTTTATTCATGAACACTTTATTGTATTCTCTATAGTCAAGTGCACAAATAAGAATGTCTATGGCTTTGGAGTTTATTTGTACTTTTTTTGTTTCAGTTTTTGTCCATTTACTTCTATCTTTAGGAGTTTTCTCACCATTTATCGAATTAGTATTCATAGGAAGAAAGGGACCATCAGTAATGACATCTCATATCTCATAGTCACAAGTCGTAACATAAATGGATATCTTAATACTCCAAAATTGATAATTGGTTCCATCAAATAGAGAAGGTCTATTTATGGATTAACCCTTAGCATCATTAGAATTTTGAGTAGCCATTAGATCTTTCCCTTAAGATGTTAAGCTTTAAAATCAAAAGTTAGGCTTTATACCACATGTTGGTCCCAAATGGAGTACTAGAAGGGGATGAATAACACAAAAAATATTTTAAAGAAAACTCTTAAGTCTAAAAAACTCTTAAACACTTTTAGAATGGAAAGTTTAAAACTTGTTAAGGTTGAAAGACAGCAAGTACAGAAAAGGTTAAGAGAAATGGACTAAACATAATATTTATAGTAGTTCAATCCACTTGACCTACATCCACTACCTTGATCTTCCTAATCAAGGATTTTCAATCAAACTTCACTAAAACCAATGAAATTAAGAGCTTTCACTAAGTTTTTACAAGAAAAACTTTTAACCCAAGCGCTAAACTCTTACAACAATCCTTAAGCTTTCTTAAGCTTAGTAAACCCCTTAGAGTGTCTTGCACACTCTAATCAATCAAGAAATAAAAAAAAGATTGAGTACAATTAATTACCTAACTGATCTAAGATTTACAACTTCAAGCTTAAACATTTTACAACGAATAAGAGTGAAATACAACTGTAAAGAAAAGGTTCTTGGTCTTCAGAGCTCAAAATCACTCTTGGTAGCTTTTCCCAATTATTCTTGACTATTGCAAAAGTTTTAAATACTTGAGAGACTGATTCTGGCCATTAGAGACAGTTTCTAGCCGTTACTAGCCTTTATTTTATCTTCTAGTGATTAAATTCAAATGTGCAAACAGAGTTCCATTAACTAGTTACAGGCATGCTCTAACTGATTAAGCTTTTTCTGGCTTGCACTATTTGGCAACTTTGTTCACTATGTTAGCCAGCTAGATAAAACTCTAATCGATTAAAAGCTTTCTATTTCCAATCTTTTCCAAGTAGCAATATTCTTTTAATTAGTTAGCTTTCCCTTTAACTGATTGAGGCTTTACTTCTATTAACCTTAATCAATTAAAATTAGCTTTAACTAATTTAAAATTTTTTGAACTTGAATTTTTCTATTTTGGCTCCCTTCAACGGTCAACCTTATTTCAAATTTGGATTTTGGCATTTGAAGGTACCAAAGTCCTGTGTTCTAACCGATTATCCCAATTCTTTAACCAATTAGCATGCCTTTGTTTTCAGCTTCCAACACTTTCTTAATCAACTAAGCCTTGTGCTAACTGAGTAAGGCATTACTATCTTGCTTTTGTGTAGCGCCCAGCTTTACCTTAGCTTTACCTTAACTAGTTAAGGTTCCATATTAATCCGTTAACAACATTCTATTTTCACTAAACCTTTTTTTCTTTGCTTCTTTAACTAATTAACTCATCTTGTAATCAAGTTTCTTGACTTGCTTCCAAACAATAGATACGTGAAGGGTTTTAAACTTTGTCTTGCACACTTAAATAAAGTAATTAGACATCAATGAAAGGGAATGGTTTGTTATTGTAAAAAACATCTGAAGTCAACAGCCATCAAATTTCCTACTACGACACCTTGAAGTATGATTTTCAATTTTGCTGGAATTGCAGCAATTTGCGTAGTAGTGACACAAACACCTACATTCGAAATAGGTTGAACCATTAGTGAATTAGGTTGTGAATTGTTAAAAAAAGTTTATTGGCATGGCAAAATTATTTTCTCCTTGAGAGGCAACAGTGGCTTGGGAATCAACACATTTTCTTTTCCCTTTCTTTTTTCCCTCATAGTCAAGTTTTGTGCATTATTTTCTACCCGCTTTAATTTTCCTTCATCCTATAAATCATGAACAATAATAGAGAAGGTATCGGCAGCATATTCATGCATTCTAGTATCACTAGATGCATTGAGAAAATCCTAAATTTTTTCTTTCCTGGCATTCGGTGATTTTTGCATGTTAACGTACCTATTCTTTATTTTCTCATCTCTTTCATCAATAGCAATAGCATGGAATTTGTTGGTTGTTTTCAGCAAAGGAGTTTTAGGGGCATCATCATAAATAATTTCCCCATTGCATGGCAATCTTTCGATCAACAGTCACCTATGTTTCATTTTTTTTTTTTTTGTTATCATGTCAAGTTGCAGTTTTTTCTTCTTTTTCTAGTCAGGATTTTCAATAAACTACTCTTGATTCCCTATTGCATGAATGGGACTGTTTCCTAGAACATTTTTTTTCCACATTCTGTTGCAGTACAGTGGAAGGTCCTGAAGCCTTCGATTTTCTAGATTTATTAGGCTTTTTGCCGAGAACCAAATAAGTAGAAATATCATGACCAACGTGAGAGCAATGAGTGCAATATTCTGGCATTTTGGAGAACTAAACCTCCTCTGTATAACCACCAGCATTAAGGCCCGATTGTCTATCATGGATCACTATTTAAATGAAGTCCTTAAGCAGATTAAAACAATCATACTCTACATAAAGCCTTGCCATGCTCAGTCTGGTTCCATTGGTTGTAGATTCATTGACATATAACGGATTTTCAATTGATTTGTCAATTGCTAAAAGCATCGACTTCTCAAATAGATGCGATTTTAGGTTTGGGAAAGAGATGCACACAAGCACAATTGATGGCTTTTTTTATTTCTAAATTGAAATCAAAGCTCCATTTAAAAACTTCCATCTTTTGATTGGCTATGAATCCTGCTTGGCGGCCCCAAATCCTCTTGAAATCATACTTATTCAATAAGTTAATGAGTATGTGTTTGTAGTCTAACCATCGAATGTTATAGGCACCGGAAAGACTAACAACGGTGAAAGCTTATTGAATAACCTCCATTTTTGGCATGCATATAAACTCCCCGATGATAGAAAACTTGAAAGGTTGTGATAGCTCTTCGATTTGTCAATAAAGGAAAAACCACTATTGAATTATCTTTATAACATTCAGGCTCACGATTGGTGGTTTTTCACTAGTAGTGGTGGGCAAGAAGGATTTTTTGATCGCCTTAGGGAAACTGGCAGAGGCATCATTGTCGGTGCTTTTTTCAAGAGGATTAGGCGATTGTCCATTGGCTGAAACTTAGGGAGGGGAAGTTGTCGAGTGAGAGAGAATTTGACATTTTTTATACAAACATTTTACTTGTGTTTTTTTTTTTTTTGTTAAATACAAGAAAAGGCAAACCATAAAGATATCAAGGAAATGCGATTCTTTTGGTTTTTTTTTTTTTTAATTTTTCTATGTGACAAAAATTACAGGCACAAATAAAGAGCACAAAGACTGCATAGGAAATTTCCATTCCATCTCTCCATAAATCCTCTGTCCTTATTTTCTACTCCATTTCATATCCCAATTCTCACAAATTGCCACGTCTATTTTCCAATTATTAAGTTAATACTGATTTTTATGTTTTTCTCTTTTATCATTTGTTTCCTATTTCTTTCTAGTCTCTCCATTCTTTTCTTTCTCCCCGCCATGACAGAGAGGGTTTACCCATCATCTATAGTAGCCAAATGGCAGCGTCACCCCAAGCACCTCTAGTAACCCTTCCTTCCCAACCACTAAACCTTCCACCTTCTCTAACGCCCACAACCCATCCACTATTGCTAACGCTGCTTTTGCTGCTCTTGTTGTGTTTGGACCATCGTAATCACCATAGAGGATGCTATTCTATATGATTTTGGATCCTTTGAATAATCAATCTTAGATAAGTTTTCTAAAATGAGGAAAAGAAAGGAGAGATTACGATTATGAATGATTTAAGCTTTTAAGTTTGAGATCTTATAAGTTCCTTGGTTCAGTTCTTTAATCAAATGATTTGTTAAAACTTATGTTTTGGGTTGTGAATGGAGTTTGAAAGTTGCCTTTATGGGTGAGAAACGAAGTTGAAAGAACTTTAATTTGATGTAGTTTGACTTATTGTAGGTGATAATCTAATTATAAATCATAACAATGTTGGAATTGACTATTAATTTTGGGAATTTTGTGAGTTTGAGTTTAAGTCAAGTTCAAAATTTTTTCTTACTAAACATTTGAAAGTTTTCAAGAACAATATTTGACAATTAGCTTAGGTGATTATTTAGAGTAAAGGAGAAAAGGATGGGAAAAATATCAACATTTGAAAGTCAATATTTTCTTTGTTAGACTCATGTGGAGAGTTAGCATTTTTTTACCAGGTAAACGTTTTGCCATGTCAATATTATGGCACATCATTTCTATTAGTGTCATGTCAACTTGATCAAAATATCACATTTCAATTCACACAAATTATTGTACAAAGATTAAATTTATACTTTTTGCATAGTATAAGGACTGATTACATAATTTAACCTAAAATATAAACATTAGACAATTTGTGAGAATTGAGACAAAACATGTGGTCAGAGGATTTGGAATCCAAAAGAATATATTCTCAAGCAATTGAAATTTGAACAAACTAGCATTCTAATGGCTATGATAGGGATTTTTTGGTCCTTTTTAAGAATATTTTTACGCCAAAACCAAATTTTATTAATTTGCATTTCAAATATTGAATGTTTTCAATTTAGACATAATGTTAAAAAAAACTCTTAAACTATTTAAAAAAATTCAAATAAGCCCTTCATTCTTTTATTGCTTTCAAATAAATCAATATATTTTTATTTAAGGTCAAATAAACTCTTATGATTAATGATTGACTAATTATTATTAGTAAAAATATCACTTACCATTTTATATCCACATGGTATTTTATATTCATATGGCATTGACATGGCATTGATGTACAATGTAAAAAATGTCATATGATCATATTATTGTGCCAAATTAGCATGACACATCATCATCAATTATAATCAATCCACATGTCATACCATTATCAAATTATGATATGTTAATATATCATGTCAGCTCCACGTGATATAAAATGACTAATGACGTTTTGATTAAATCAATAATTAATCATAAAAGTTTATTTAACTCAAAATAAAAATATAAAAACTTATTTAGCTCAAAATGAAAATACATAAATTTAAAACCTAAAACTGATGCCGTTAGCAGGAAAAATGTAAAAGAGGGCAAATTAAGATGACAAAAGATTGGCTACTCAGGTCACAAACAAATACAAGTTTTTATTAATTTTAAAATTCCAATTTCAATTCCATCATCCTTTCTTTCAAGATGTAGAAGTTGGCCTGCGATTCAGTTTATGAACAAAGATAAATCATATTGCTGGATCATGCTAAAGCTTTTCCACAAGTTTTGGCCACTTTGCTCAGTAGGAAGGAACAACTCTGAGCGAAGAACAAGGAGTACTTCTTAATACAATTGTGCAGCTACACCACTTTAAAACAAAGAGTTTTAGATGCTAGAGTTGAATACTTATATGAAAGTAATAATTTTACAAAATGATTAAAAGTAATTTTGTCTACATAATTTTTTTGCCTATTCGGTAATAACCATTTCCCAGTTTCTCCAAAAATAGTCATTCCAACAACACTTACAAATGAACCAAACAATGCCATTTATGTGAGCAAAAGGTACAGAGGATAAACATGCCCTTACTTGAAGAGGGAAAAAAGCCTTGTGTGGCATATATATAAACACATCCCATATAACTGGATATAATGAAAGAGAATGAGCATCAGCTGTGCCATTAAAACAATTGTTGGAAGCTCAAAACTTTTTGCTAGTAACCACCTTATATCATATGTCATCTGCTCTCAACGACTCTGCAATGATCTCTTGGCAATCGAATCCCACAAGCTTCTGCTACTTGGACTTTCCTCTTTTACCACTTCTACCAGATTTTTTACCTTTGTTCTTGTTGCCTTTGCCCTTCATTAATGACATCTTATTTGCCTTTTTCTGCCTTTCCTTTCGCACCTGTTCAAGATCTTTAATTTCTGAACGCACATGAGCATTAGGCACAGAGTGCTGTGATTTCTTGTTCCCTCTAAACTTTCTAGCATTACCTCGTAATCGATAGTCTCCTGCATGAAATTGTTTGCCCAAATAAATAATAGATTGATTCTACCATCACAAGACTAGCAGCATTATAAACAAGTATCAAAGTTGCAGACAACACAAAGAGGGATGGCTAACTGCTATTACAAGCAACATTCAATTTTGAGAAATGGAAAGGGATAAATGCAATGACAGATTTGGCACTATTATCATTCCATAGAAAGTACAATGTTACTTGTTCAACCATCCAACTGTTTGTAAGAGCACTGTGCATGTTTATTTTTCAACATACAGTGCAGATTTGATAACTGAGAAAGTCTCGTATTAACAGCTAGTATCATGTTGGGAGAATGATGTAACAGTCCAGTTAAGCAGCTAAAAAAGGAAAACTTGGATAAGGTGCCACAAACATTATGGCCAATGCAGAAACAAGTTAAAAATGAGCAGAAGCTGAATTAGTTTGCAAAGAGCAGATAGAAAGATTTAAGCACGTGGCTAAAAACAGGAGATGTAGAACCAAAGAAAAAATCAAATCCACTATCAAGTGTATGTTGCATATGGCTACAAGGAACTAATCTGGGACATATAGTAGTAATAAATTGGAGCACATCATCAGTATCCAAGAAAAAGAAAAAGGGAAAAAATGGGCAATCAGAGCCCCACCTGATGAGTTTGCTGTCTCAGCATTCTCTCCATTACTTGTTCCTTTGAGAGATACTTTTCTGTGAGATCGTTCTTTCCACTTCTTGTATATTCCTGTTTTCAGAGCTTTTACTTTTGCACCACTCTCCGTCTTAACCTGAAAACAACAGAAAGTAATGTGAGAGGTCCCAAACCATCAGGTTAGTTACTGAGCTAGTCCACCATCTTTGCATGAATCATTAAAAACCCTCATCGATAAACTACACCTTCATCATGACAATAATTATAGACAATCCCAATAAAGTTATCTCACAACTCTCAATGTTCTTTTGTGATGGACAAGAAAGACCTGGCATAGATTCATTGGCAAGCTAGTTGATAAGATCAGTTACAACCATAGGACTAAGCCATCAAAGTAGCATTGTTTACAACCTAGAAGACCTTGCCTAACATATAAGACAGAATATCGATAGCATCAAGAATAACTTATTTATAATGAAAAGGTAGAAAAAAATTTCCTCCCACATGCACCAAAACGACCAATGGGTATAAAAGCAGTCAATAAAGTCATCAGAGACTGAAGCCAAAATGCCAGGGATGTATTTGAATGACAGAATGAGCATTGCCATATAGCTCAATATAGCAACAGAATTGTTCACTGGCTATGGTTGAGATGGCATCCAACGTATCTTAAGCGATAAGCTTGAAAGTTGAAACTAAAGGGAAGTGATCATCCAGAAAGACAGGCACAAATAGAATCAACAAGAAAAATTACCTTTCCACTAGCTGTAACACGTTCACCATTATTCAATTTGACATACTTTTTACTCCTCTGCACACAAAGGTTCATATGACTTGAATTAAAAACCAAAAAAAGTAGTTTATATAAAGTAAAAAAGATCAGTATTCAAATAGCTCCAAGCACCTTATCCCAATGAAATCTGGTTTTTTGTTTCTGCAAACCTTCACTATCATCAGCAACAAGATCCAGGACAGCAGAATCCAACCTGCAAATACAAAAATTATTTTAGCATACATGCAACCATTGCAGACAGGAGAATTAAGTCCCAAGTACATGAATATGTTTCAAATTTAAACAGCAATTTTTTATCAATTTTTGTTTTCTCATATTGCGTAAGAGCATACATGCACATCTTGATTAAAGCAGAATCTTCTTCCACTGCAACATATGCAAATGTAAATGGGATTACCAGATATAAAGTGAGACACAAAGAACGAGGTCAGATAAGACTCAAACAGACATCAACTATACAAGAGATTTAGATGGCAAGATAAACTTGATAACTTATAATGATACATTCTCTAGCGTCAAAATACTTGCCATCCGTCCAATCTCTTCCAGGAAATTTAAATTTGTATATCACCAACTCCTCACACGGATAGGGGGAAGAACCAACAGGCAAAATGAGCTAAGAAAATATCAGGATATGAACTTTACCTATGTGATCCAAACCCTTCATTACTTCTTACTGAGAGACCAGCCTCCATATGCTGAAAGTGATAGCAATATGCACACAAACTAGTTAGCAGATTTCACACATTAAAACAAAACTCAAAGTTCACATTAGAAAATACAACCAATTGTAGTATATTATTGGCAATCTGAGACCACAATTGAAAGGAATTTCCGTTGGAAGATCTGAATGTAACGTACATGATTTGTTGGCACAGCACTTATATAATACTCCTCATCCTTGAAGTTTGTTGCCTTTCTTTTAGAACCACGAGCTTCTAACATATACAAAAGAGAATAAAAACATTTTATCTTGAACAAAACAGAAAAGAGTAAATTCTCTGAGAAGACCCATCATTTATTAATTTATAAATATAATTGTTAGGACAAACACGGTTAGTTACATGTATTTTCGTTAAACTATTTGTTGCTGAATTTTACTCATTGGTTAAGTGTTGGTTTCCTTTTACCCCAGTTAAAAAGGGATCTCACATTTTGCCAACAAACCTGGCTCATAAGATCCTAGAATATTTCTTATGAGCTCAACCATTCAAAGCATAAGACGTAGCTCCTGTTACCCTCTTCATCCTTCTACTCCATATAAATAGATAATGAATAAAAAAACCACTCTATGAACACAGGGTATTCAGTTGGAAAGAGAAAGAGAGCTCTAATTAGAAGGAATAAATTAAAAACTGAAAAGGAAAAAAACCTTTTATCTCCTTGATCTTCGAAGCAGTAACTTCAGATTGATCTTCCTGCAAATATTCAATATGAACTTACATAGAAATGAACAGACAAAATGAGATATAATAAAAACTGAAAAACTTAATTTCCAATAAAAACATTGAAAGAAAAGCTCAAACCATTTATAATCAACCATGTTTGTAACTAAAATAGGTCTAAGTCAACCTTTTTCTCCAAAACCATGATTCAGGACCTCTCAAAACAACCATGAAATTTGAAAATAGATCACAAAAATGATCATACTATTGAAATAATTCCAAAAATGACTAAAAGGTCTAGCAACTAGCCAGAAAAATTATACACCAGATACAAATTCTATAAAGATATCAGAAGTGTAGTTTGTGTGTGGGTGGGTAGCAAATACTAAATAAATATAATGTTATGCAACCATCATTTTGCAAACAGAAAACTAACCTTGTCCACATGATTGCTAGAGCGCTGCTTATGAACCAAATTAATTATCTCCTCATGTATAGCTCTCTTCTTCTTCATCACATCGACCCACTGACTAGAGGAACCCTACCATTAAGCCATAATTCCAATGCAACATATTAAATGAGGAAAGAAGCAGCATTGTGAATATTATGAAGAAAACATATAAAAAAAAAATTGGAAGATATACACAGAAAGTAAAGGAAAAAAATTCACATCTTATGGCACAAATAGTTCATGTGACCGTCAAGAAATTATTGCATTGCTTTATAACAGTGAGGAAAGAACATTTGCCTCGGGGAGAGGAAGAGGTAGAAAACCACATTGCAAATGTGGCAATGCCATGACCAACTCCAAATCTTATGAGATTCATTGTGCTATTAGGTTGTATGACTTGGCAGAAAGAAATCATGTCCCCAAATGAGGGACAGGATTGCTCCAACATTCTACGACTTTCCTTCATGGGGATGTCTAGAAATTCAACAATAGGAATGCAAACAATTCAATTAAAAATAATGAGAAAGTTTCCAGCTTAGGTTTGCGGGGATCCCTCTCTTTTGGCATGCAAAAGTTCTTTTAATCACTAAGAACAAGCAATTGTTTCTACTTGGCTCCTCAATATCCTGTAAAAGTTTTCCAAATAAACTTTGCTCCAAATTCTACTTCATTTTCATCATTATGATCTCCAGGTCTTTTTCACAGGTTTTGTCATATCTCATCTGTTATTGGTCAGCTTTGACCAATTTAAACCAAACAAAATGCAAACCATTGTGGTTTTTCAACACGATAGTGCGCAGAAAATAGAGGACAAGAATGCTTCACCATATTCTCAGTGTATTAATCTAATACAACATTTTAGAGACTAAAGCATAAAAGATACAGAAAGGACAAAAATTCATAATATTTACGTTGGAAAGATCTTTTAACTGCTGGTAATATGCCTTGATGCACTCATGTAAGTGCCCTTCTCAAACTACAGATTGTACATTCAGGTCAGTCAAAAATTGACAAGGAGTGCAGCATAATTGTCTAGGACACTAGCTTGTACTAATGCAAGAAAGAAAGAAAAGGCAGAGGACTCAGACTAGGTAAGAGCCAAAAGCAAAAAAGGTAACCAACGTACTTAGAAAGTACTCAATGACAATAGAAAGAAAACACCACAAATAAAAATTGCAGAGTTACCTGCGAATGCTTTGATTTAGCAGCTTCACCTTCAGCTTCCAGAATGGTCTGCTTGGGTCTGGTGTAAATCAGTAATTGTAGAGTTAAAATTTTGCAGCTTCAGAATCTCACAAATTAAAAGTGAAAAGGAAAAACACACAAAAGCCCAAAGCGACAGAGAACTTAAACATTAAGCAGAAACATATTGCAGATGAAAGGCTGTTATATCAATTACCTGAAAGCCTTCAAGCGTTCAGAAAATGCAAGTGCCACCAATTCACCTCCTTCCAGAATGTTTTTGAAGATTGGATGCAACCCTTCACGAGGCAAATCCTTTGCTCTTTTAATGGACTCCCGTGCAGGTAAAGGTTTAGTCTTTGAATACAAGCGAAAAGCATTTGTACAGGTTTTTTGCAAATTATTCAGTTCAGCAGATGAATCAATCATTTCCCTAACCCTATCTGAAACAAGATCAATAATTTTTTGAGGGAAACGCCCATAAACAGTTTCTCCATTTGTAATTGCTTGATCAATTTTATTCATTACTCCATCCATATCCTGCAAAACCTCCTCTTCAGTAGGTGCAGCCCTGATTGGTCTTGAGAGAAATAGATGCAGATCTAGAAGGTATGGAAAATCCTCAGATGTCACAAAGGAAAATGCAGTACCAGTCCGACCTGCCCTTGCTGCTCGTCCCACTCGATGAACAAAAATTTTGGGTTTTGGAGGGAAGTCCCAGTTGATGACATTATCAAGTAAAGGTATGTCGATTCCCCTAGCTGCAACATCTGTCACAACAAGCAACATAGTTTTTCTAGATCTGAATTTTGATATATTAATTTTCCGAGCATCTTGATCCATATCACCATAACATACAGAAGGCTCGATACCCTCTTCTCTAAACAAAATATTAAGGAACTCCACATGATGTTTTGTAGAAACAAATATCAAAGTTTGCTGATCAGAACTGATATGGTCCCTTACCAAATACAACAATGCTGCATGTTTTTCTTCCTGGCGTAAGGTGAAAAACATAAGCTTTAGGTCAGGGCTAATCTTGGTTTCCAAATCAAGCCGCACAAGCTGAGGGTCTCGCAGACCAGCCTTCGCAAACTCAGCAAGGGCACTCGGTAATGTTGCACTAAAGAGCAAGGTCTGACGGTTTTCACTAAGCTGGGTAAGGATTTTATTCAATTGTTCAGCAAAACCCATGCCAAAGAGAGAATCTGCTTCATCAAAGACCACATATTCCACTGTACGAAGTGACATATCGTCAACTTCTGTTAGATGGTGCATCAGTCTACCAGGAGTAGCAATAATAATATCAGGGTTCTGTGCTAACTCTTCAAACTGGTTTTCCATGCTATCACCGCCAACAAGCAAACTAATACAAAGATCTACAACAAAGACAACAGCTTTTGATAAGTTGGCATTAACGATGGCAGGCCAATCAAAAACAAATTCTTAGTCGGTTATAAAAACTTAGCAATATTGCAATCAGTTTAAGATAATGTGGGTGTCATCTTAGGATTTTTTTTCCTATTATTAATGCTATTTGATTGCATTTTCTTTACATTTTACAACCCTTAGCAGTCTCTCAAACTCAACACAAAGCAACCTAATCAATTTTAACGGGAAGAAGCTAAGGTTCTGTCTGGTTATTACTTTTACTACTGTAAAGCTAAGAAACCATGCATTTAGCTATTCACAAAATTTTTAAACCTTTTAATTATTCAATAATTTAACAAATAAATTATGAGTAATGAAAAATGAACGTTAAAAAATCACTTCATGAAAAATTTTAAATTAAAAAAAAAACCTGTAAATTTTCCCAATTCCTTGGTGAACTTCAATGTCTGCAGGGCCAGATCTCTAGTTGGAGATAAAATAAGGGCTCGGACACCGCCCTGAGGCACGTGCTGCTTCAGCTTCTCCAGCATCGGCACCAGAAACGCCGCCGTTTTCCCCGAACCTGTCCGTGCCATGGCAACGACGTCGTTTCCAGCAAGAATAAGCGGCATGGTCTTGCGCTGAATTGGAGTAGGGACTTTGTACCCCTTCCGCTTGATTCCTCTGTAGACATTAGGGCTTAGGTTCAGCGACTCGAATCCGCCTGATTTGGCCTTTTTCTTTTCTTTTTGTTTCCGTTTAAGCTCCGCTTTGGAGCTTACCAGAAGCTCCTTTTGCGCAGCCATCTATGCCTGCTGCTATCGTTTTTCTTTTTCCAGGAAAATGTTTTGTGGAGAAACAAGCAGAGAGGAAGAGAAGGAAGCGGCGGACGGGTAGAGTCGGCTCCTTCGTTCTGCTGACAGTTCCGACCAAAAGTTGCTTCAAACAATGGCCTAAAACCCTGAGCGGTTTTAGGTCTCAAGATTTTTGGTCTAAAGTCGGCCCAAAAAGGTTTTTGGGCCTTAGAAATGGATTAAAAGCATTACAATATAATTTTTTATTTTAACACTGGTGTCGAGTCATTTATATTTATTTAATTCTTTTTTTTTTATACATTGATAGTTCATTTATTAAATTGAAGATCAAACAAAACCATCGACAAAAAGAAAAAGTAAGAGAGGCGACTTCGGTATCAAGAATTGTGTAAAAAAAATTATCCTTTTTTTATTTTTTAAATATATTAATGATATATTTAATCGAAGAAAATAAATTAACTAATCTCGTATCCCTTATTCCATAGATATAACTTTATCTCACTAAATAGTCATTTCAAAAAATAATCAATTTCTTGAGAAGTTGAAATAAATCTCCTTTAATAATGACTTTTCTGCCAAACCTTCCTCTTCTTCTTGATCCACAACTAGACCTGGTCACAAAGATTTAACTTTGTTTAAACAATCCATTTCACTAGATATGTTGGAGATCCAATCCAACTCAATTAAGCTGTTTGAAATTTTCACTAACAATTTCTAGACCTGGAAAATTTAGATGCAACACGTTAACATGATATGAGAAAATACGGGATTAAATAAATTTGGGTTTAACTTATTTAGTATTTAATCGTGTTTGACATGTTTAAGATATGAAAATTTTCGTGTCTTATCGTGTTAAACACGAGTAACACATTTAAAACATATTTAAACATGTTTAATTAATCGTCTTAATAGTGTTATCATGTTTAAACGTATAAATGTGTTTAATCGTGTTTTCGTGTTTAAACGTATATACATAACACGTTTATCAAATTGTTAAAAATTAATAATCAAAAACTGTTTTAGCCTTACTTAAATAATTTTAAATAATTATTTTAATAAAATTTTTAAATTTTATAAAGATAATAATATAATTATGTCATGCCCAAATCTTAATTTTTAATTTTATTTTGTTACATTTGATGTTTTTGTTTTGTTTGGTTTTGTTATAATTGTTTTTATAATTATTAATTTTAAAATTAAATAATAAAATTATATTTAATTATAAATATTTTTATTAAATTGTATTAATTGTGTTAATCATGTTATTAATCGTGTTTGTGTCATATATTAACACATTTAATAAACATATCTAAATATGTTATGTCGTATTATACAGTTATTAAACGTATAAGTGTACATATTTTAAATTTAAAACATAAATAATATTCATGTCGTATTCATGTTTAACTTTAACATGTTTTGTGTCTAATTGTATTTGATACGTTTAAAACACAAAAATATAAATTGCCAGATTTAACAATTTCACCAAAGCAAAGTGTGAAAATGGTTATACCTTAATTTGATGTGGTTGTCAATATGGCACTTTGAAAAAAAAAGGAGGGGGTAAGTAATAAAGATTTAAATATGGAGAAAACAATTACTAAACAATTTGATTATCTACGGCTTGTATCGAAACATCCAAATGTCTCAAAGCTACATCAGTAATTTTACATGAGCTGATTGCTAGATAATTATAACAAACCAAATGTCAAACACATACAACACTCAATAACCGATGATTCGGAATCCCTTGTACTAGTCAACTACCACAATGCCCAAAGGTAGCTCAAATTTGCATCCATAGAAATTCCTATCTTCTTGCTTCTGTTCCATGCGGTAGTCTTCAACACCTGAGACACAAAGAATACTGATAATAAAAGTGCTCCGTCTGAAGAGCAAGATAAAGATGTGATCATTTACAGATAAATTACAACCTCGATAAGTTCACGAGCTGTCAAACCGCACAACAACACAGGTAATGTTGTCTGAGCTCCCTCGTTCATAAGCTTCGTTTATAAGTTTTCTAGCTGCAGCTTCTGCATCTGTTACATCCTGCACTAAGGCCACAGCATCCTGCAAGTAAGAGAACACATCAAGGTGATTAGATTGCATAAAAGTTAATTACCAATTTACAACTACTGAGAAATAAGGCCTCTCTATGGATGTTGCACTATAGAATGCTAGATACAACTAAAAAAATCAATACAAAGTTTCTCTATATTTTCTTTTGCTTAGCAAAAGAAATAAATGTGGTAAAAATGCTCACCTTATTAGATATGACATTCCAAAGCCCATCACTTGCAATGATTATGAAATCTACACCACCAATTTCTTCTTCCTGAGCATTGGTAAGGAATAACAATACTAAGTACATTTAGATGAAAAGTATGCTATGATTCCAATTAAAAGAGAGAGAGAGATAGAGAGAGAATGCTTTCTTAGCAGACAAAGGAAACTTTAGCAGTTGAAAACTAATAATTGGTTCAGTTGCCTCAAGTTGCAGCTGTTGCCACATTTTTTCACACCAAACTTAATTGACTCAAAGAAAAATACAAACTTTCAGATTATGTAAACCCGAACACCACCTGAATTTCAGGCTCAGCAACAACATAAGGTTTAAGTAGTTTATCGCCAAATGCACGAGAAACAGCAAGAACGCCACCAACACGCCAGGTCCCTAAAATAGTTTTGAATCACATCAGGAAAATCTTCTACAAATTTCAGTCCAATTATGCAGAAAATGCTAAGCAGTTCACTGAAATCTATTCTACTTTAATGCAATGAAGTGCAAAACAAATTCATAACCCGAACAAGAAATTCTTAAGTTAGACAATGAAAACCTTTAGTCCATAAAGGAAAACATTGAAACCAAGAAAATGCATCAGCATGACAGTACAAGCATACTGAGAATGCAATCTGATAGAAAAGATGCGGGAATGAATGACTGCAAAAAGGCGTATTTACCTGCCCAAATGATGAAACCTCCAGCCTCTTCAATCCTTTGGCGTTCATCAGATCTATCAGGCTTGTGATCAGTAGACAGAGGGACAGCTGCAGAAAGTACAAATATACTCAACCAATGTTTAAAAACCGCAGAATTCAAGTTTTTGTCATATATTCTCAAGCTTATACATTAAGGTAAAATCCAGACCTTATATATTTGTACTTTTAAATGGTGGAGAAATAGTTCAAGCCAAAGCCTTCAAAGCCTCTCAGTAGCTAACAGGATAATAGCATCTCTAACATGTGATAACCATTAAGCTATTACTTGATGGTATATGAGCCACAAGACTAATTAATTTTTATTCTCATTTCATTTTGTACATTCCTTTTCAGTCTGAATATTTAACCATAACGATTCTTAGACTAAATGATCCTAACAAGTCCCAGCCTTAGCAGAGAAGACAGCAACCTGATCCAGCTATACAGGCAACCACTCTAGAATCGCCAACATTTGCAACAAGCAGCCGGTCACCCAATAATACAGCAGTTGACGCAGTTGAACCAGCATCTCTTTGCTGGCCTTTCTCTTCATCGAGGTAATCCTCATCAGTTTGTTTAAATGCTTCAACTGCAATCAAAAGCTTGTTCTACTGAATATCCACAAAGAAATATACATCCATTGGCATAATACAAAAATATACATATATGTTTCCACATGTATAAACAAACAAGATCAAGGAATTCCCCAGCATATAATAGAGTGAAAACTTCAACTTCATACATATAGCTGTCTTTGTGTCCTTGATAAATTCAGGATGTGTACTCAAATTCTTGAAAAGGTTGTTTTTAAGATACTCGGCAGTTCTTGAACCTCCATGACCTATACCAGAGAGGAAAAAAATGAAAGCAAATCAATAATAAACCACCACATGCACCAGCATTTGAAACCATAAAATATAGTAGCTTGTAAAGAATAATGTGAAGACAACAATGTAACGCATTAGCAATAATGGCATAGAGTGGGGACATACCATCAAAAACACCAAAGAAGGCAACCATCTGACCATCAACTTCAGATATCCTTGTTTCATAGAAATCCTCCATTGAAGCCCTTTTGCCCTTGAAACTGGAATATCCATAGCTGAATTTACCAGTTCGACTTCCAGTGAGAAAGCTGGCAAAAGAACCATAACATTTTAGTTACCATGTAACATTCCATTTGAAGGATCAAATAGCCTCTCATATACAGTTTTGTCCACAAAATTTCAAAGAAAAAAATGTAACTTATATGATTTCACAGAACTAACAGGCACTTAAAATTTCAAAAGTTTAAATCTGATTATTCACACAATTCACCATTTAAGAACCTTGCCGCAACAGAGGTCAAGTGTCAAATTCAATTGGATCTTCCTTTTATTCTAATTACGCTTGGAATTTGAGATCTTATACAACCCCATTTTCGATCAACATGAAACAGGTGTATCCATCAAATTTGAAAGGTAATACAATAACATTGCAAAATATTCATGCACATTAAAAGCCAATCAGCTAAATCCTATTTCTTAGGATACAAGATTAAATACAAAATCATTATGCACTCCTCCCGGATCTTAAGTCCCACGCACTAAGAAACATCCCACAACAGCTAGATTGACAGAACTAAAACCAGTGGATGTATTAAAAAGGTTATGACTATGTTACTTAACAATTAAAAAGGCAAAGTGCATAACACAATTAGCTCGGATAAAATGCTTAGTGAGAGTAGTATCTAGCATAAAGTTATTGCCAGCAAGTGCATCATTTGCAGAGCCATATGAACAGAAAGTCCCCATTTGAAATAATAAAGGTCCTTGAACTGTACTTGTACATTCAAATTGATAAAGGGTCATTTCTTCAAATTGAAAAATATTATAACCCTTAGCACAAAACACTATACCAAACAAGAGTTACGTAAAATTATAATTATATAATAATTATATATCTAGAAATTTACAAAAAGAAAATTAGAATAATTCACCACTTTTGCAGACAAATTATGACTAATATTTTTTCTTCCTTCTAAATTGATCATCCAATACAAAGGAAAATATATATACATATTTACTTATTTTAGTAAGTGATACTCCTTTATCTGCTAACATTAAAAGATTACTTAGTAGAAACTAGAAAGAAAGAGAAAGGGGAAATGGGAGAACCTGATGCCTCCACCGCTAAAGAGAGCGTCGGGGTTCCTAGAGGATATCATAACGTCTGACTGAGGCGGCTGCTGTGGTGGTGGTTCAAAGATAGAAGGTAGGAGTTGCGGTGCGTCAGCTGGTTGAGAAGGAGGAAGAGCCTCAGCCTCGGCATCGCCACCTGGCGGAGAAAAGGAGCAGGAAGCGGCGAATGGGTCCGTCAGGTTGTTATTAGGATAAAAAGACACGTAACAAAATTTCCTTACAACCTTTTTAAAAACGATCTTTTATTATTATTATTTATTATTATTATTATTATAGAAGATGATTTCTGTTTCAGCTTCAAACTCAGGGTGCCGCCTACCGGGAGGAAGCAAAAGATAGATGTGGGGGATGATGGCCTTAAGCCTCTACTCTACCCACAGAAAAGAGTTGGGTTTTGTGAGAAATACTAGGGTCCAAACCAACCGGACATTGATTCCTAGGAGAAAATTTTTTATATTTTATGAGAAAATTTAATAATTTTTTATTATTTAAATAAATTATTGAAAATATTTTTTTATTGTTTGTATAAAAAATATTTTTTATTATGATGAATTTATTTAAGTATTAAAATAATAAATAAAAATTTATTATAAAATAATATTGATATTTGATTTTTACTAATTTAAAATTAAAATTAAGAAAGAAAATAAAAATAGATAAAATCACTAATGATATTTCCAAAAGCATTTAACTAAATATCTATAATGAAAATAAATTTTAATTTTTTAAAAAATTTTCATCTTATCACTTTTTTATCATAACTATAAAAATATAAATATTCATCAATTGTATAAGATATTTAAAACCTACACTTATAAACATGTATATATTAAATAACCATCATTAAAATATTTTTTATTATAATTATTAGTAAGATTTAAACCTATAATAAATATGTATTAATCAAATTATCATTGAAATATTTTATTGTTATTATTATTAGTATGATTATTAAATTTATAAATAAAAAATTTAATTGCATTGAATGATTTCATTGAAAAAATATTTTTTTTAATTTCAATAGTGTTGTATAATTTGAGAATTAATATTTTAATTATTTAATATTTTAAGTAAATATTAATACTCATCAAATTTATACCCATAGGCTTAGTATAAAAGTGTTTTTGTTGTTCTTTGAGAAATATCTTAGAACCCTATTACCCCATAAAAAATTTTACATCTAAAATTAATTTTTTATTTTTTAAATAAATATAAATCCTGAAAATATTTTTTAAAAAATATTTTATTTCAAAACAAATGGACCCGTTAAGGCCCAACGTTCCATACAACAAAGATAATACCATTTCCATCCTTGGGTTGGAATTGGATCAGATTTAGACTTCTTCCTGCTCTTTTCCAATTTCCTTACAAATTGGTAAAATAATGAAAAATAGATATTTGTGCAAAGTTACACAATTTCTTTGGACGTGTATATTCAAGAAATTTAGTCTGTGATGAGCGAGTATTTTATTATTTTTAGAATGAGGATCTACTCGGATATGTTGTTAAGAGCCTTTGGAGAGGAGAGTTGTAAAATGGTAATTTACTAAAATAGAGGAGGAAAAAAAAGTCAAAGTGTTTCATCAGATCCTAAGTCAATGTGCGGCGACAACCGAGATTGGCAGTTTTGATTACTTTTGGAGGTTCCTTGCATCATACATTCTTTTATATATATATATATATATATATATATGCAACATGCATGTGCTCTCCGTGGCGTCTCATTGGAGCCCTCCCATTTTGATATATGCTTTAGAATCAATTAGGGCTGTCCAACACACTCCTTTTCCCTGAATACTCTTACCTAGGTCTTCTTCATTATATAAATTTAACATGCTTCCCCACATCTGAATAATGGTTTTGAGGAAACTTAGTAATCTATCATCCCTCTGATTTCTTTGCTCTTGTTTAATGCTTTTTCTTTCAGAAATTTCAGATCCATGGGTTGGGGTAGTATAATATGAACCACAACAAATGCAAAGCAGAAACAGGAGAAAAAGATATTAGCAGGAACATCATCACTTTCAATACCAGATATTCAAGATTAATGTACAGTTCATGGCCAAAGACTGACCCCACATGAACAAGCTAAAATAAACATGGTAAAGCTGTAAAGGAAACAAGCTGCAACCTGAAGAGAGTTGCATCATGTTAACGATAGATCACCATGAGCAACAACTACTAGCTGAAGCACCATTTTGAGGAGGATTCTGTTTAAAGATGTTCTTTTTCACTCCAGATGAACCCTCAGCCAAGAGACTCGGTGTGTCCAATATCTGCAAATCCAACATTAATTACCATGTTAACCAAACTAAGCAAGCATGTCTACATGTATGAGCATGCATTTGCATGCTTCAAATGCCAATTGATGTTGAAGTAATTTGGAAACAGCATGCTTAAATGCCTGCCACCAACTAAATATTTGAGAGGAGAAGATCCACTTAGAGGCCTGAGGTTATGTCTTTCAAGTTCGGACATGATGATATACCAAAATTAAGGTAAAACTCTTGCAGATTCTTCATGATTGCAGAATTGTCAATCGGAGCAGAAGCACGCAAATATATTCACTGAATGAAGTGGAAGGGAGCCTTTGGATGTTAAATATCAAGTTGGCAATAGTATTTTGCAGCGAATCAAACAAAAATGGAATTCCATGGCCGTAAATACTGCCGGACAATGCATCCCAACAACCAATTAATTAAGCAAATAAATAACCAGCTTGTCCATGCACTTAAAATCATAAGTATTCTCCCACCCATATTAGGATATAGAGGTTCTAGTAATATTGGTACTTACATATGTAGCAATACTAGGATAATACAAAAAGCTAGGCTGTAATACTATAACTACTCAAAAATACCAGTATATTTAATATTTTAATTAGATAGTGCTTGTGAGTGGTGACTGAAGACCAATGACTAGTATTGAGGAACCAAAACTAGAACATTGTAGAGGAATAATATTTAAATGACTACACTTCATAGTGTTAAGTTCTTGCGCTTTTCCTCAAAGTTATATTTTAGTTGGATAGCATAGTAGTTTCCTCTATACAACAATCAAAATAAGATGCAAGACACTAAAATTTCAATCACCTTTAAGACAAGCTCCTCAAAGCATTGTTCCACGTTGACTCGCGTTTTTGCACTGCACTCAATGTAAAGGCATCCATATTCCCTAGCAAAGTCAATGCCCTCTTTTTTGCTGACAACTCTTTCACTTTCCTGTAAATGATGGTGTAGATATGGGTTTAAAAAACAAATTGGGACAAACCTATTTTTTGACAAGTGATCATATGGAATAAATATTAAGAAAACAATCAAGAACAGCACCTGTTATAGCAATAGGCCCATGGGACAGAGCAATACTGAACAAAAAAAAAACAACCTTAATAAAATTAAAGGACATAACAACTTCTCAAATTATACCTTATCAACTTTATTGCCAACAAGCATCTTGATGCAGTCCTGATTTGTTGAGTACAGATCAATTTCTTTAGCCCATACGTCAGCAAGATTTGTGAATGTATCTCGCCGTGTTACATCATACACTGCACAAATACGAACATAATAACTATCATCATATAAGGAATCTCTAAGACCCCAGAAAAAGTGATAAATAAACCAGATGAGTATTCAAGTATATCCAAACAAGGAGTCCCTCCCTTAATCAATCAACAAAAGGAGTACTTTATGTAAATTTTCTTCAGGAGTTAAATTCATCTATGTTCTGATTATGTAAGACAGCAGTTACACTTACACATTGATTGTGAAATACCAATGATGGCCTGATACTGTTTCTGATTGCACCAAGCAATATAACCCTCACTTTGCCACCAAAATGTTTAGCCAATGTTGGGCTAAATTGACACAGCTTTTCAAATATATCAGAACACCCAGCACCTCTCAAGTTTGAGGCCTAACTTACCCAACCTGAGGCCATCTAGCACATTGCAACACTTGCTCTAAATTTTCAAAGCAAAGAGTTAACACTTGGTGGAAGCTTTGGGAAGCCAAACTGAACCAACCTAATATTTTGAGCATAATTTTTATTGAAATGCATGTCATGATTATACTTACAAGGAATCCTTTAGCACAACGTATCAGCTGTTACTCCAAATGCTACCCACCTCTTAACACAATATATTCAATTCTATTTCATTTTATTTCTATCCTTCAAAGGCCAAAAAATTTATAAAAGAAGACATGTCCTGTGCAGAACTAAAATTAGGAAAAATGCAAAAAATAAAATGGAGAGAAAATCAATGTACACCAAATTGTGAGACTTTTCAAAGCAGCATCCATTATCTACCACGTCTTCCTCAACAATGTCAAACATATTCTTTTCAACCCTATCTAGTCCAACCTAGCCTAATGTCACAAAAATGAACCCTGCAAATAAAATTTGGAACTGGACCAGAATATTCTAGGTTGAGAATACTGTTTAAAATGAATGTCTCCTGGTATGACATCAAATGCAACCCAACCTATCACAGCTTGTGAGGTTCATTCCATCAGTCCTCTCAAGTAAGATACAGGAAGTATGGCCCTAGAATGCCTCATTATTGTGAGATTTAATAAACAAAATAGAACTACAAACATCAAAAGCATGATTACAAATTACAAATTAAAAAAAAAAAACAAGCAGAGAAATAAGGAAATAAATTCATGGATAATATAAATTCTTACTGCAAGATCTGATGGATCAACATCTATATATAACAATTGTTTTCACATCACAGGTTAAAATATAACAATAACTGATCCATAGAAGTTGATAAAAGTAGCAAGAAATGAATGAAGTCCATACCCATTATTATCCCTTGTGCTCCTCTGTAATATGAACTAGTTAGCGTTCTAAATCTTTCCTGTCCAGCTGCAAAAAGTAAAGATACGATAAAATAATTTATTTTTTCAACTGTTTTGATGCAAAACAACTTTTGGTATTCATGAAAAGGCCAAATTTTGCAAACATCCTATCCTCATGCGTGAATGCAGGTGTTAACCAAGGACAGAAAGAGACAGAGAGAGAGAGAGAGAGAGAGAGTTCTTTTATGAATAATTCATCATAAAATGTACATTTGATTCAAATTTTGCAACTGACAGTGACCAGAGAGTCATTGTAAAAATGCAGAAACCATATTCACTTTAGTAAGTTCCTGCAATATCACTATCTTAAAACTTTGAATTTGCTCTATACACTCAATATAAAAGGAAAATTTTTACCTTTTCGACTCAATTTCTACTACTATCTGCACTGTAATTATCTAAAGCTTAGTTTGGCATTGTAATGGCCTTCGGGAACAGTAATTTCAAAAAACTAAGACGTTTTAACTCAAAAACTTGCTGTCTAACAGCTCTAAACTCATATTAGTATTGCATCTTTGGTCCCAAACAATATGTCTAGAAACCCAATTCCAATGTCAATACTACGTTTGAGTAACACATTTCTTAAGATATTAACATAACTAACCCAAAACAGACAATGGAACAGGAAACCAAAACATCATCGTAGAAATGATTTAAGTTAAAATATTCTGGAAAAAGACAGTATTTACCAGTGTCCCAAATCGCAAGCTTCAGCTTTTTACCTCCAAGAGTGACGTGTTTCACCTTAAAATCCACCCCTGCCAAAAATTTTCAGTGAACAAAACAAGTTAACCCAAAAAAAGCTCTAATGAAATTGTGCGCAAAACGAGATAGGGAAATGGATAAGGCTACCAATGGTAGGAGAGAGGTCCTCGAAGGTATCGGAAGTGAAACTCAAGAGCAAGGTACTCTTCCCCACACCCGAATCCCCTATCAATAACAACTTAAACAAGTAGTCAAACTCAGGTTGACTCGTCGACGATGACTCCATCTATTCAAATCTCTTCAACGATAATAGTGAGATTGAATTTGGATCTGGAGATTGCTTGTTTTGAGAGATGCAAAGCAGAGAAAGTGTAAGAAGGTAGCGTCTAAAGTCTTCTTCTCCCTTCCGTCAATAAGAAACTAGTATATAATAAACCGTTTCTTTTTCTTCCAACCGAACCGATTACTTGCTCCACCAGTTTCGGATTTTATTCGGTGCATTGTGGAGTACGCTTTTTAGTTTTACTCCCGTCTTTTAAGTTGTCGGTTGGTAATAGTTAAAACCACGTGTAACTCGATTGATCCCTCAAGGTCCGGACATTAATCGACCTGTTTGGTTTCAGACATCTTTTGGTTCCAGACGACAATACGGTGTTCTTTCTAGGTAATAAGGGTGGATAATTGATTGGTTGGATTGGTGCAATATGTCATAATTAAGGAGTAAATAAATTAAATATTTTAAAAACTAATTAAAATTGATCGAATTGAACCAATTAAATATCAAATTAGTTAGATGAATTCAATTTTAAATCCAATAATGTATAATTATAAACATTGAATTAATTTAATTGATTACAAAATTAAAATTTACAAACATCATCGAATTAATTTGTTGCTTTTTCGCAAATCCTGTTGTTGATTGGTGGGGGCAGAGTAGTCGAGCACCCTGTAATAATTAAAACTCCCATTAAATGTTTCTTAATGTATTTGACGAAAGAATACTGTTGTTGTAACCTTCTTAACGTCGTCTCACTGGACAAGAAATTCCGGAAAAGGATATGTCTTTTCCAGTGAACTAAATAAACAGCCATATCTTTTAACAAGGTTCGAGTACAATGAAAATTAATTAAAAATAAGACAAGAATGGGAGGTAATAAGCACCCATGAAATCGATTAATTACTTTCATACTATATGTTGATGAGGTCCAAAAACACCAATCGATCAATTACAACTCTGGATTTGAAAGACAACTATTACATGCATCCATTATTTCTAATTTATTGATTGCCTTCCAAGTCAATCAAACATGGTACTGCTCTAGCTGAACGTCCTTGGCCTTCAAAGGAACATACTCTCCTAGGTAAACTTCCAGGTGATCTGACAGGGCAGATTTGTCGATGCTTTCATGGTGGTAAGATTTGCAGACGAAGTAGATCACTGTCTGGATGACTAATCCGAAGAGAATCAACTTGCAAAGCAACAAGAAACAAATGATTGCATAGGCAGCCCTGCTAAACATGCCTAACGTGCTTCCATGCACAACCAAATTCTGGAAGGCAATCTGGATGATGCCGAGAGAGATATTGAGCATGAAAAAAATGACTATCGCCACCCATAGCTTTCCCTTGATCAGGTTTTTGCCCTTGACCATGGCCTGGAACCCGTAGGCCTCTTCCAAAACAGAGACAACGCTAGCCAAGTGCCAAATAATGGTCAAATACAAAAAACCCCCCATGTACAAGATCATTAAAATAACCAACACCGCAAAACCCATGTTGCTTGCTCCGATTGAAAGTGCCCAAATAACAAGGATAAGCACAAACACAACGTGATAGAAAAACATGGCAACAAAAATAGACAAGAAAGTAACCATCAGCCTCTTCCAAACCTTTGGGACAACGCTCATGACTTTCCTAAACGTGAGTTCCCGAGCTGTATATATGCAAGCGATGGTGTAAACAACTGCAGAGGTTGAAAGAAGGGAAAAGATGAAAAACAAAGTGAAGTAGGCCGCCTTGAAAAGCCAAAAGTATGCCCATTTGTCGGAGACAACGTCAGATAGTTTCTCGTATTTGGGAGTGCCTGATCGGGTATGGTCGAGTTCTATTTCGTTGTGGATGATTTTCCGGAAGAAGAGGTTCGATACTTCAATATGAGCTAGGTAGATGAAAGTTAGAGGAAGGATTAAAGCCAAAGTGATCTTGCTGAAGACTTTTCTCCAGGCAAAGATGACTTTGTAGGATTCCGTGTAGATGCCAAAGAACCCAAGAAATTGCATCTCTTCTTGCTCTCGATCCATGATGTTTAAATTTTCCTCTACTTTTTCTATGGATTTTTTTGAGTTGCAGGGTGGGAGATGAGGATGAACAAGGGAGAAGAGAAAACAGAGAAATGGAAGAGACTGACCGGTTACGAGAAGGATATAGGAAATTGGATTGGACTTTTCCCCAGCTTTCCTTGTAATTTAAGCCGAGTCAATGTACACATTTTGAATCCGTCTATTTGGGTTGAGAAGTTCTCAATATATTAATATTTAAACCAAATACAAACTTTTCCTTGAAAAGGATGTACAATTTCATAATTATTTCATCTCATCTCATCTCATACAATTCTTGACCAAAAATTTAATTCTACCTTTTTGCTTCCTGTATTTTATTTTTCTTTAAAACTTCATCGTCACATACTTCATCAATTAAATAAAAGATTTGTCATGTTGTTCGTATGAATTATGCTAGTAAAATTATTTTTAAATGGGTATATATTTATAATAAATAAATACATAGACATTGACTTCCCACTTTTTTCTTATTTTAAGATAAAGACATTTGGGACATGAACGAAAATTTAGACAAAGTATTTGTCTATGTCATCGTTTCCTCCATGCCGAACCTAAATATTCCACACGAAAGTCCTCGGTTGAATCGAAGTCATTCAACACGCTTTTGTGTTTTATTTTTATTTTTATTTATTTTTTTACAATGAGAAATCCCAAAAGATGTATCACCTATAACTATATCATAAGTAAAAGCCCATCTATAACTATATTTAAAGCAAGCCCAAAGGGCACCTGACTGGACACCTGATCATTTGTATTTATATTTAAAGAAAGCTCAATGAGCTCTTAGCTTGACACCTGGTTATTTTCGTGTGTGACACTTTAGTGGTGTATATGCTTGACACGTGTGATGTTGGGCTTGGAGTTAGTAGGGTTTGGACTCTCGGGCTTTTGCTTGGTTATGGAACTTTTGCTTTTGTTGTGTTTGGGCTTATCTTAGATTTTAGTTTTTGTTTTTTTAATTTGGTTGGGTTTTATTTGCATTCGGCTTAGGGTGTTTTAGAATTTTGTTCTTTTATTCTTACGGCTTATATGCTTATTGTCTTCTGGCGTTTCTTCATGCTCCCTGCAATTGATCACTTTTAAATTTTTTTCCTTCTCGTTTTTAGTTTTAGTTTTAGCTTTTGTATTTTGTTTTGAGTCCGCTTGATTCGGTTGCTAGGGGTTCTTATGGGGTTTTTCATTTGGATTTGGGTTTGGGTTTGTTGGTTATGGGGCTTTTGTGGATGTCGGTTTGGTTGTTTTCGTTTACATGTTGTTCTGTTCCTTAGATAAGACTAATTTAAATAATTGAGGTTCAAAATCTTATTATCTTTTTTTGTCTCAAGCTTATGATAATGGTTTTATAAATGAACAGTTGAAAATAGCCACATTCCCATATACTCCTGTGTGTATTTTTTTTTTTACTCTTCAGACCTAATTTTTGCTGCCAATCTAAATCTTTGATTGGCATAATCCTTGACTACTTCAAATTTCTTATCATATTGAGATTATTATTTGTTCCTTGGACAATATTAATTGGATGTTCATATACACCTTCAAATGTTATGTTTGTTCTGTTAATATATATAATATATATATATAATGCATTTTACTTTTACGATTTTGTGTAAAATTCTATTAATTTATACAACTTTCACACCTTCTATTTCACTTTATTATTATATAATTGTTTTTCTCCAATTCAATTCTTTGTCTACCATTCTTACCGTATCTTCTTGAAAAACATATTGTAAAATCTGTACCACCACATCATCATTACATTCACACATTATATCAATTGCTTACTTTTACTTACAAACTACAATTATTTGATACTTTTACTTATGTCAAGTTGTAATCAAATAATTGTAGTTTGTAAGTAAAAGTAAGCAATTGAAATAATGTTTGAATGTAATGATGATATGGTAGTACAAATTTTACAAGTCAACATCAAAAAAACAAATATGAAAAATCACTAAGTGCTTGTTTGGTTTGATTTTTTTTTAATTTATTTATTTTTTAAAAGTAAAAGACAGGTCAAATAAAAATTTAAAATTTTTTTTAAAAAAACAAATAACTTTTTTTAAAAAAACAAAAATTTAAAAAAACAGTTTTAGAAAAAGCTCCAGAGAGGTCTCTCTTGTTTTTTTAAAAACACTTTTCTTTTTTAGAAAAGTTTTTCTTTTTATTTCAAAAATATCCTCATCTATTAAAAATAATTTCAACATTATCTGTTTTTATTTTTATATGATTTATTATTAATTATAAAGTTTAGGCTATATAAAAATACTTTTACTTTTTATAAATAAAAAACTATAATTAACTTTTTTTTCATTATGAACAAAAGAATTTGTGATTAATAAAAAATTATTTATTAAATACCTTTTATGACAATTTTAATCAAAATTAAAACTTATGTAAATTATTTTCTCAAACAACTTATTTATAAAAAAGAACTTATAAAAGTAAATTTATCAAATAGATTTATCAAATAGTAAAAATTATTATTTTTTATAAGAGCTTTCAAACTAAAAAAAATCAAATAGATACTAAGTCTACTATGAGCCTGCTTTTCAACTTTTGTTATTTTGACAATTGCATATAAAAATGTTTTCTCCTTTTTGTATGAAGACAGAAATCTTGCACCCATATTGTTAAATGCCCACCACTTAAGTGCAAACTTTTGATCCACTTTTTGTAAAGAAACTTATCTGCAAACCACTAAAATGCTTATTGATATTATAATGGTAACTTTCACAAGAAAATATTTTCTACAGCTAAAACCTTCAACAATTATTCTATATGTTGATTAAATTATCATTAGTCTATTTCTCCAAGTATCCTATACTACAGTTAAAAACAAAAATGCTATGTTTAGTTAATTCCGAGCGCAGCGCATGGGCAGTACCCTCGCCTAGTTAAATTATGAGCAACAAAATTATCAAAATGAGGAATCTTCTCAAGAGACCTAAAACCCATCTAGTTACATTGCAGGGGGCGTTCGGTATGTTGCATGTGGGATACTTCCCTTGCAATTTAATTGGGTGTAAAGGCATCTCAACATCTAGTTAAAAAAAAATATTAAAGGGAATGTAGGGATGTCAACAAATAGGGTTCTTATTAATTTTGAGATACTTGAATCCAAACCCGAACCAGATTAATAAATGGAGTACCTAAATCTTACAATTATTTTGAATATTTTTAAAATTTACTACTCTAACCCAAACCCTTATACATACTTATTACCTAATAATTACCCGTCTGTTTAAAAACCTGATTATATAAAAAATTATTAAATGCTTTTTACGGGTACCCAATTACCCAAACTCGGATATGTAACTGTATTCATATACAATAATATTTCTTATCCATATTCCATATAATTCACAAGTAATTATATTCTTTATAATTTAACACAATATATAGAGTATATATATTAAAAGATATTACGAGTTAATTAATAATCATGGTTTCATGAATTAATTTAATTAATTGTAAGAGTTTTTCCTTAATTACATAAAATTAAAAAAAATAGTTAAATTCCAAAACTATTCTAATCTTACAACTTCTCTTTAGGGACATATATTACAAGTTTATATAAATAAAGGTATGTATATTATAATTAATAGTTCTATAAGTAATAATTTTTATAATGTTAACATAAAATAGAAAGTAAATATATTTATATTTAAAGTATATGTACTAAAAGTATATATATAATAGTAATTATATTTCTTATAAATTAAGACAATATATAAATTATATATATTAAAAGACATTACAAGTTAATTAATAATCATAATTTCATAAATTAATTTAATTAGGTATATGGGTTATCCTTAATTACATGAAATTAAAAAAAATAGTTAGGTTCTCAAACTATTCTAATCTCACAACTTCTTTTTAGGTATATGTATTATACGTTTATATAAACAAAGGTATACATACATATTATAATTAATAATTTTATAAGTTATAATTTTTTTAGAGTTAACACAAAATAGAAAGCAAATATGTTTATGTTAAAAGTATATATACTAAAAGTATATATTCCTTATAAATTAACATAATGTATAGAGTATATATATTAAAAGACACAATCAGGTTCAGATATTAGGTATCCAAGGGGTAGTACCCGAACCTTACCCAAACTCGATACGAATAGTTAAATTACTACCCAAACCCATTAATAGGGTACTCTAGTCCTCTATAATCGAGTTGGGTACTCATTGGTACCTCATAACAAGATACCCATTGCCATCTCTATGGAATGTCTTCTCATTGCAATGTGCTTACAATGACCAATGGGAAGTGATTCCCATTGATCACGAAGGTAATCTAACTTTCCCTTTGCAAAAGGAAAGTTACAACTTTTCCTCCCCAAATTGTCCTAGCCCTAGCCCAACCATCCTCTTTTTTTTTTCTTTTTCTTAAGTAATGGTAGCTGTGTATTGTTAATGGGCAAAAGAATCCTCTTCAGTGATGTAGTTGAATTTGGCTATTTGTTTTGCTATGTATTGTATTGTGTCAATTTTGTGTGCATATATTTGGGGGGTGAGGGGGAGGGGGGGGGGGAGTTTATGCTACTTGAGTTATTTTTGTTGAAGTAGTAAATGGAGCTGAATTTTTCGAGAGGTCTCTCTTTTGTTTTAACTGGATTATACCACACCTTTAAATAAGGAAAGTAAAGGTCATGTTAAACTCCTTTTGTAACCATAAACATAAATTAAATGCATTGCGATTGCATGAATGTTTCACTCCACCTCATGCCTAATCTTTTCGTTCACCCTTAAGTGACACCACCTGTCGGTGGGTTCCCTCATGCTTATTATAATGTACCACCTCTAATAGGTCCTCAGCCAATTCATGGGCAGTTTAGATTGAACTTGGGAACAAATCCCACTAAACTAATACAAGTCCCAGATTTAGATGGCCTAGAAGTGCAAGAAAGGTTAAAAAAGAGTTCATTGGAGATAATGGAAAATGAGAAAATTGAGAAGAAGTGCAATTTGTTGGAAGAATGTTTTAACGCTTTTGAAGGATTTGATAGGTTCGGTATCATGGATGCAATTGAACTCTTCTTGGTACTTGATGTAATGATTTTAGCCAAATTTAAGGTTTTAGAGTTTGAAAGTTACAACAGAACAAACTGTCCAATGGCAAACATTACCATGTATTGTTGGAAGATAGTTGCACAGTCTCATGACGACAAGTTATCGATCCACCTTTTTTTTAGATAGTCTTACTAGATCAATTGCCTGATGGTACGTACAGCTAGATTGGAGTCGTGTTAAGACTTGGAAAGATTTAGCAAAAGCCTTTATAGCACAATATAAGTATGTGGCCAAATTAGCTCATAATTAGTTATTATTACATACCATAGAGAAAAAACAAAATGATAGCTTCAAAGAATGTGCCCAAAGATGAAAAGATAGGACAATGCAAGTCCAACTGCTTCTCACTGAGAAGGAAATGATTGTGTTATTTATAAATACACTTTGGGCTTCTTTCTATGATTGATTAATTGGCAATTGTTGTTCAATTTTTTACCCACGTAAGTATGCATATCGTAAAGATAATATAGTAATGAGTAGAGTGTCAATCCCACAAAGAATTAAATAAATTCTTACTGTTAACTACTAAAATTGTAACACCTTAATCTTATCTAAATAATTAAATTTAAAATTATTAAAAAGAAAAATTAAAACTAATTAATTGAAACTAAAATTAAATAGTAAATTTGTTTTATGAAACTCACTTAACTACCAAACCTAAGATTATGATGTTTCTCAATACTTCATTTGATTATTATCTCTCTCTTAACTTAGTTTAATAGATTAAGTTGCTAACCTAAAGTTCTAAATTATTTACAAACCTTTGTTGAGTTTCTCATAAAAATACCAATTAATTTACCATATGTTTATGCAAATTAAATTGAAGAAATCTTCATTAAGTTCGTGCTCTAATTTTGGCTACGTATAACTTATAGGTGTATGTCTACCCTATATACAAATAAAACCACCTAATCAACTAAATATATTCGATCATATGCTATTCTATTCATGGTCTACCTAAATCTTTTTCGTCAAGGTTTAACCTAAGTTTCCAATTCAATCTAATTGATGATCAGTTAATTGAAAGCATTAAGAATAGAATAAAATAACAACTAAAATCCATCAAACATAAGTAAAAAAGAGATAAATAAATCAGACTATATATTGAGTTCAATCATAATCTTAGATAAAAAGTTTAGTTTCCTATAAAGTCACACATCATCATTGAATAAAGTTTAAACATTAAAAACAAAATCAAGAGAATAAGAGAATAACAAAAAGATAGAAAAAACTAAGGATTGTATTCTTGATATCCAAATCTCGTTGAATACTTTAAATTCTTCTTAGAGTTAATGACTTCGTTGCTTGACTCTCAGCTTTTAATCTGGTGTTTTGTTCTCTCTTCAAAGTCCTCCGAAAGGTTGTTTTTATAGGGCTTTGAAGTTAAGCCAAGTTGGGTGAATAAAAAAGTCAATTTCAGTTGGGATTTCCTCATCAGAATATGTGGGTCGTAGTCTTGAACCAATTAGAAATCATAATTGCTCTAAGAATGCTGCAGTATGTCATATTTGACAAGATTTTTGACCATTTTTCATGCTAAACTGGTGAAGAGATACACATTAAAGTTATGGCTTTTTCTCTTCTCTTTCCAGTGGTTTAAGAATCATCTCATTTGAAGCTCTGTAGAGAGAGTTATGGTTGAAATATCGAAACATATTCAGTGGAAGTTTGCACCTTGAAAATGCTCTTCTTATTTTACTAAAATTCTTCTTTCATCAAACACCCACGAAATCACAAATAAATCAATACAACCTGTCTTAACCACATTAACACCAAATTAAGCATAAAATTTACTAAGATTAGATTAACTCACCTAAAATAACTAATTTAAAATAATTAAATAAAACATACTAATTTCTATGCATTACTACATGAATTATGCTAAATTACTATCAAAATTAACTCCAAATAACTCTATATCAGAGAGTTATTAGCAATGCCATGAAAAACTAACAAACTAAAACTAATAATTGAATAACAAAGTTTACAAGGAAAAACAATTGATTAAAAGCCTAGGGTTATAATATCCTTCAACACTTCATTTGAATCCTTTTTCTTTCTCTAAACTTACTTCAATTGATTGAATTGTTAATCTATATTCTTAAGTTATTTATAAGTCTTTGTTGAGGTGCTCATAAAAATATCTCTCTCAATTAATTTACTATATGTCTATATAAATTCAATTGTAGATAGATTCATTAAGTTTGTGCTCCAATCTTCTTTACATGCGACATATAAGTATTTGTCTATCCTATATGCAAACCAATTTACCTAATCAACTAAGTGAATTTGAACACACACTATTCTATTCATGGCCTAATCTAAACTCCCTTCTTCAAGTTATATTTCTATATCTAAATCAATCTAATAGGTGACTAAGCAGTTAGAAACATGAAAGATAGAATTAGAATGAACAACTTATATTTCATTGAAATTAAGCAAAAGAGAGATAAATTATTCAAATTATATGTTGAGTTCAAACATAATCCTAGAAAGAGTAAATTAGTTCATAATATTTATAAAAAACATCATTCAAAGAAAATTAACCATCAATTTAAGTCAAAGGAAGTAAATGAAAAACAAAAATAGAGAAAGAAACTAAGAATTGAAGCTTTTGAATATCTAATCTTCTTTGATTCTCTTACTTTCTTGCTTTGTTTTTGGCTTTTTTTTTTCTCCAAAATAGTTTCTTTTTATCTCTCTTTGAAAACTTATGAAAAAGGCCTTTTAAATACTCCTAAAAAACCCTAGGTTCAAAATTCCCATAAAAACAAATTTTTGGAAGCACATCTAGGCACCATGGCCTTCCTCGTTGGATGCGCAACACCGTAGGTTCGGGTCAATATATGGAATGTTTTCTCTTAAGTTGTCTCTATTGCATTACTTCATCTTGTCATGTGATTTTCTCCTTCTTCTAGGATGAACTAGGCAATGTGGTGCAAAAAAAAGTTGCACCCCTTTCTCTTAGCTTTCTAATGCTTCAGGAATAATGTTAATTGAATTTCTATATCAAAAGTTATGCTTAAAGTACTGCATCATATGCAAATGAAACAATCACTATACTTACATGGATTATCATCAAATAAGGCCTTTTCATAAGATTTCCTACAAAAATAATAAAAGAGATAAGCAATAACTAAACTTAAAGTAATTTAAAGCAATATAACATACATTTAAATTGAAATAACTCAAATTAAACTACTTAACATGCATTGGACTTAATTAAGAAAGACAACTAAAATACTAAATTTTAAACCTAAATTCTCAAAACCTTAACTACATAAGCCCCCAAAATGTGACAAAATAACTCTATATAATAGAGTTATTACACCCTCAAACTTAAGATTTTACTAGTCCTCAAGCAAAACGTAAAAGAAAATGAAATAACATAAATAAAGAAAACAACTTAGCTAGAAATAAATTGCACCAACTCAACAATAACCTTAAATATCCTCATAAGTTATTCGATATTCTCAACTCTAAGCAACAAATAAATATTATTCAAGATTATGTTTCAATTGAAATGCATCATTGAATGGATTTCCATGTATGTGCAATATTTTCACCAATTTAGATAAGTTTATACGCATACAAAATTCAAATTAGCACTAGAGTTTCATAGGCTTGCTTTTCATCTCTCTCTCCACTAATGTAGACTAATACTTGTAAACACCTCATTTTGTCTAGCTTTGTTTTCTTAATTTATGTTTTTTTAATTTCATTTTATTTATGTGGGGTTAAATATTTAATGGGTCCATGACTCAATTCAATAATTGAGTTACAAGCCCAATTTTCATAAATAGCCATTTAGGGCCACAAGCTAACAAGCCCACGAAAAATAATAATTAAAAAATGAGAAAGGAAGGAAGGTTGATTGCCATGGGAGTCAACCTTTATTTCCTATCCTAAATCCCTAAAATATGTCTTTATGCCAAATTTCTAAAATTTCTCTACAAAATCCTTAAAATTGATCTCAAACAAAATAAAATAAAATAAAACTAATTTGAAAGGATTCGCAATTAAATGGAAGATTCTAAATAACACTTATAAAAACCCCAAAAAGCGCAACAACAAAGGGAGGAGGTTTTAGCTAAAAGAAAAAAACTAGGCTAAAAAAATTCAAAGAGTTTCTCTATTAAAAAAAAGAGTTTCTTTGTTTTTTTTAAAGGAGATGTAAAATATGTAAGGTAATAGATATAAAAATAACAAATAGTATAAGAAGAAAAAGGATAAAAAAATCAAATTTACTTGAGTTAAGCCAAGGATGGAATTTTACTCGAGATATGAAACGTCTCAATCTGAAGCTCATTTTCCTAGGTAAAGAACTTGATTAAAACCTCACTAGCATGATGAGAGAGTTTTAATTTCTGGTCTCAATATTTTAACCTAAATGAATATTTTTTTGAAATATTAATAAAGAAAAGATATTAATAAAATGAAAAAACATAAAATAGAAATAAAATAAAAAAGATAATAATAATAATAACAAACATAAGGTATGAATATCGATTAATATTTATAGCTTGCCAAGTACCATCATTGCATTATGTAAATGTCATAGCATCTCGATATATTTTGTATATGAGTCAAGGCTTCGATGACGAGACATTTTGAGAAAGCTTGTGAAGGTGAGTTTGCTTGGAAAATTCCTTAGGTGAAGGGATATCTTCAAGTCCCACAAGTATGATGAGAGGACTCAGAAAATGTTCTTAATAAAAGACTTTTACTCGGGTCTGCATTCATGAAAATATTATTTTTACCTCTAAATGACTACCCTGATGATGAGATTTGTTTGATAAGTTTGCAAAGGCAAGTTTTTATGAATAATTTTTTAACTGAAAGAATATCCTTGAGTCCCACCAGTATGATGGGCGGATTCGAAAAATATTCTCAATAAAAGGTTTTCATTTCACATTTATCGAGATTTATGCCATGCATTACATAATTACATCATGTGCACATCATACCTGTAAAATCAAATAATGTACTTTAGGTCACAAATAAAATAAAAATAGAATAATAAATTATAATTAAGGGAATATAGGATGAAAATCAAGAGTTAAGGCTAAGTAAGGATAACACATGATTAATTGGCACCGTTCTTTGAATGAGTATAATGGACGTGTTAATACTTTCCCTATGTGTAACCGTACTCTCAAACCGAATACTATTCCATAGACCAGAGCTTACTTCGTTAAAATGAACTTAGATTAAGCTTAAGTTAACATTTTAAATAAATAGACTTAAATAGGTGGCCACTCGCACCTCAATAAAAGAAGATTGGTAGCAACTCCATTACATGTCGAGAGGTTGGGTTTTTAGACTCTCGCGTTATGACAGTTTGGTGACTCTGTTGGAGACTTCGAGAGTCAACACAGTAATTAATCATAAGTTATCCTAAGTCTTAAATAATTAAATGTTTCATTTAATTTTGAGCATTATTTTGTGCATTAGTTATTTTATTATTGTTACTCATTAATTTTTAATAATTATGAGGAATCTAGGCTGGAGGAACATGAGATTAATGGTCAAAGTTTGGTATGTCCCTTCACACACACAATATGTTGCATTCATGCATGTGCCTTCCACTTGGGCTTTATTCTCATTAAGAGGGGGTTAAATAATTACACTTTTGTAAGGTGATATTCTCTGCATAGGCTAGTGAAACGCTTCCACTCAAATTAAACCTAGTCTGTTTAAAGCTTATAATGGGTGAGGACTAAGGTGCCTTACTAGTCTAAGTGGATAACATTAAGGAACAATTTGAGAACCTTTAGCTTTGTTCAAAACCAAACTCAGCATATAGAATGCCATAAGTAGCCTTCGCTTAGGTAGAGCTTCACCCATACGTTTAAAGACTATACCATTGAATTAGGCACACATGAAGGAACTTTTCTTACATCGTCTACTTTAAATTTTTTGTTAAACAAAGTAATAATAAGATCGTGGAGTAGATAGCATTCGACGACATGATAAATACCCATGATATTAGTTACTATTTTTTTCTTTGAATACAAGTTAATTTAATTTTCTTTAATTTTGTTAACTTGAATTTATTTTCATTGTCATGTATTTGCATCAATCATGTTGCATATAGGGAAGTATTGGCTGTACAACAATTATTGATTGAAGGAATCTCGATTACATCCATGGCATCATCATCGACAAGCTCATTTAACAAGAATAGAAATGACTACGACGTAGAATTACAAATAAAGCAAGCTCAGTAGAATGAGGGGGATTGTTTGATGAAAAGGCATGTCTCTACTCTTCCACAGAAGGTTCATCTCCATCTCAGATAGAATGACTTTTCAAAAATGATAAGTATTTAGGATCAATGGAAGTGCAATAGGAAAGACAGTCCCTCTAAAAAGTATGGACATATTGTGTGGCTTCTTCATGTAAATGTGGATGATCAATTACTTAAGGCTATCACTCAATACTGGGACCTTTCTTACCAGTGTTTCGTGTTCAATGAACTTGATATGACACCAACAATTGAGGAGTAGTCGTCATTACTTCATATGGACTAAATTCAGTTTGACGAAATATATTAGAGGGCTCAGAAGACAGGGCATCGAAGAAAACTAGCCAAATGTTAGATATCACCATTGAATAAGTTGATTAGATCTTGAAGAAAGAAGAAGATACTTCCCATAGAGTTTTTTGTATGATTACATTAAGAAGCATAAGGAAGATGAACAGGGTTAGCTTGCCTTAGCTTTAGCCATATATGGATTGGTAGTCTTCCTAAAGATCTTAAGGTACATTGAAATCTCAATCATAGATTTCTTCAATTAAGTGACGGGGAACATTAATCCAACTCCAGCCATCATAGCCGATACATTTAGATCATTGAATTATTGTCGTCAGAAGGGTGAAGGACATTTTATTGGGTGTGCCCAACTCCTCACTATATGGATCAAGAGTTATTTTGAATGCAAAGTTAAAAGATTACAAAAGCCTTTCTTGGAATCAAGTATTCTTATTTGTGAATTTTGTGAAAATGAATGGCTAGTCAATTTTTCAATAAATAAATTCTTGACCAAATCATTTTTAAAAAAATGGAGAAAAATATAGAAAGGAGGAAAGAGCAAGTGTGTTAATGCTATTATAAGAAAGGAAGTCAATTAGAGAAACTAATGGATTGCTTAAAAGCCTAAACATAACCAAAATGACACATTAATTGAAAAAGAACATCAATTCCAAGTTAAATGAATCAAGGGAAGAAACAACAAGCTGTATTTAGACTTTATCAGACATTTATTGATTCAATTAACAATTGAAGGAACAACATATTTAGGTTCTAGAAAGAAACTGTTATTGTAAGAAATAAAAGGAAAGAAATCAACATGTTATTCAACATAGAGAGAAATGGATTTTACAAATAATTTCCTAGTGAGGAATTATACTGACAACCAACATAAGGTAAGATTATTCCACAATTTTTGCTTATACCCATTCCTTATTTTTGTAAATCACTAAGTCATTAAGAAACATGAATGAGGAATAACTTAACAACAAAGAGAGAATTGCAATTACAGTAAATATATGGAAACAACTTAACTATCTCCATATCTTTGATCAAACTTTGTCCACGATTGTACCATCCACTGAACCACAAAGTAACATAAAAAGAAAGATAGCATAAATATTTCAATACCTGCAATATATTTGTTAGCCTTATATAAGTAATGATGACATAGAGCAAAATAAGAATTATCATGTCTTCCACTCACTAGTTTCATATATATGATCAATGCTAATATAGTAGGTCAACCTTTTATACATAGGGAGCAGATTCATATTGTGGAAAGAAAATTTTTAAATATAAATAAAACATGCATTGGGAAAAGAATATAACAAAAATTAATTACAAAAGAAAGGTAGCTTGTTGAAGTGTAGTAGACTTGAATAATTCAACATGTTAAAATAATAGAGCTTTATGTATGACCTATGTGATAAGCTGGGATGGTAACTTTACCTTAAGGATAGTACTAGAAATTTACCTTACCATATTGAACATAACCTAATGAAAAGAAAAATATCTCAAGCTATGAGGTCATTTAGATCTTCATCCATTGCCATTACTACATCTAAGGGAAATATTACTTTCACTATAAGTGACATTGAGGCTTTGCTAAAACAAGTAATCTCTTCCAGTTCTTCTTCTCACATTACCTTTTCTAATTGTTACTCTAAGTAATTCATCTTTGCTTATTGACTCTGCTTGTTGTAATCATATGACTCTTAATTTTTCTATCTTATCTACTAAAATATCCACTTCATCTTTCTTTCATACTGTCAATGTTACATAAATGAATATCACTCATATTCATGCTTTTGACTCACATCTTCATCTTTTTGATACTTATTGTGCTCCTACTTTAGCATTGAATCTTATTTGTGTAGGTCAATTCTGTGATTTAGGCTTCCCCATTCTCTTCTCTTCTTCTTTTTGTTAAGTATGGGATCTATAGACGGGGAAGATTCTTAGGATGAGCTACAAGGTGGGGAGATTATTTGAGCTCGTTTATTCCCACGAAAGATGTGTTAGCTACCACTACATCTAATTCATTCTTGTATTAATGGGATTTTCATCTAAGTCATGTTTCAACTAGTAAACGTCATCCTCTAATTTCTCGTGAGTTATTATGATTTATAAAATTTAGGCCTTTTAATTATTTTTATTGTCAACTTGCTAAATAACAAGCTCTATCATTTAATAATATAATACTTCCATTTCTGATTCCCTTTTTAGGTTTGTTCACTCAGATTTGAAATTGAGGTCTTTTTCCCATTTCATCTATGAATGCTTATCAATATTTTGTTGTTTTTATTGATAGTTATTCTTGTTTTACTTAGATATATTTTTTGAAATAAAGATTTGAGTTACCATAAATTTACATTAAGTATAATACCATGATTAAAACTCAATTCTTTCGCACCATTAAAATTTTTTGAACAGATAATGTAATTGAGTATCAAGATTGTTCACTTTTTTACTTCTTTGATCAATAGGGCACTATCTTTCACTAATCTTACCCTTGTACATCTTAGAAAAATGGTAAAGTTGAACGTAAACACCACACATTCTTGATTCGGTGCATGCTCTTCTCATTTCTTCCTCATGTCTTGAAAAGTTATAAGGTGAAGTTACCTTAACTATCGTATTTGCAATAAATTGCACTTTTACTTTGATCCTTAATAAGATTTGTCTTTTGAATGTTTGTTTAATAAGCCTCTTAATTATTCTATTCTTAAACCTTTTGGGTGTATCTATTTTGTTCTACTACAACTACACGAACATGCCAAATTGGAACCACGTGCTCAACTTTGATATTACGGTTAAATGGGATTGAACACAATGGTTATCGTTGTTGGGATCCTTCTTCAAATAAGTTATGTATATCTAGGATATCACATTTTGGGAAAATGCATCATATTTTTCTTTATCTAAATCTCATTCTTCATTTTTTACTTTTTTTTAGTTTTTTATTGATGCATATATTGAATTATTTCACGATTCTACTACAAATACTTTCAATTAGCTTCCTTATATTCTTACCTTGACTCGTTCTCTTGAAGGATCCAATCTTATTGCTAATACTATAACTACTCCCAACATTAGTTGTTTTGCTTAGGTAAAAGAAACTCTTCATCATTTTCGTGATTTTTATTATTGTAGCCTTTCATGAGCCTTAATCTTATAGTGAGGTTAGTATTGACCCTCATTGACAATAGGTTATGGATGACGAGCTCCAATCTCTTGAGAAAACTCATACTTGGCTTAGTTGACCTACTCATGGTAAGACTCTTATTGGTTGCAAATGGGTTTATAAAATCAAAAAAGCACTTAGATGACTTTATTGAATGTTATAAAGCTTGCGTAGTGACCAAGGGTTTCCTTTTTTATTTTCTTTTAGGTTTTTACTAACTCATTTGTTGAGTTATTTTGCGATTATTCTACAAATACTTTCGATGAGCTTCCTCATGTTCCTGTCATAGCTTTTGCTTTTGTAAAATCTAATCCTATTGCTGATACTATAATTGTTCCCAACCTCTGTCGTTTTATTCAAATAAGAAAAACTCCTCATCATCTCTGTGACTATTATTGTTTTTTTTTATTATTATTATTGTAGCCTTGAGTGAGCCCTAATCTTATCATGAGGCTAATATTGACCTTCATTGGCAACTAGTTATGGACGGTGAGCTCCAAGCTCTTGAAAATACTCATACTTGGTTTAGTTGACTTGCTCATGGTAAGACGCTTATTGGTTGCAAAAGGGTTTATAAAATCAAAATCGGCCTAAATGGCTCCATCGAAAGTTATAAAGCTTGTTTAGTGACCAAGGGTTTCCTTTTATCCCTTTTTTAATGTTTTGCTAACTTATCTGTTGAGTTAATTCGCGATTATACGACAAATACTTCCAATGAACTTCTTTATATTCTTGTCCTATCTCTTGCACTTGTAGAATCTAATCCTACTATTGATATTTGCAACCACTCGCAACCTTTGTTGTTCTACTCGAGTAAGAGAAACTCCTTATCATCTCCATGGTTATTATTGTTTTTGTTATTGTAGCCTTGCATGAGCCTCAATTTTATTGTGAGGCTAGTATTGACCCTCATTGGCAGCATGTTAAGGATGACGAGCTCCAACCTCTTAAGCAAACTCATACTTGGTTTAGTCGACTTGCTCTTAGTAAGACTCTGATTGGTTATGAATGGGTTTATAAAATTAAAATCCACTTAGATGGCTCTATTGGATGTTATAAAGCACATTTAGAGACCAAGGGTTATATTCAGGAGTATGGAATAGATTATGAAAATATCTTTGCTCTTGTGGCTTGCATAATCTCTACACGCTGTTTTTTAGCCATTGCTGCTATCAAACGTTGGACACTTCTTCAAATAGATGTTAAGGATGCATTTCTCAATGGCATTTTACAAAAATAAGTGCACATGTTATCTCCTCCTAGTTACGCTCATATTTTTCATAAATTTTGTAGGTTTTAATGAACCTCATAGGGTTTAAAACAAGCACCAAGGGCTTGTTTTGTAAAATTTAGTTCCATTATTGCTCACCTTGGTCTTCTTCTGGCCTTCATGATTTTGCATTATTTATTTGACATACTGAAAATGGCATTGTTCTTCTTTTCTTTTATGGGAATGACATGATTATAACTAATGATGATAAGACTTGTATTGCAGAATTATAATAGTATCTTAGTCAACAGTTTGAAAGAAAGATCTTGTCTCTCTATTTCTTAAGGCTTGAAGTCTCTTCCACCCTTTGGCCATATATAGTTTAAACTATTTAAAATGTCACTTTAAAATTAATTCAAATTAAATAGTTTGGAGTTTTAACTCTACTAATTTCAAAGGGTATAAATTAAATATGGATTATTATTCTATATATTGATAATAATGAAGATTTTAAACTTTACAAGCACAATTAAATGATTACCATCTGTCCATCTAATAATTAATTAATTAATTTAGATTCATAGATATACCTAATGGGAAAATTATCAACCATTTAAGTTTATTTGTATAGTTTAAAAGTAGGGGCACTTTTAAAAATAACCCTTAAAGATAAGATGTTTTCAAAAATAACCCTCTTTATAATTTTAACTATTTTTATTCAAGTTGGACAAAATTATCCTTAATGAAATTACATGCCATAATGTTACATGTCATATACAAAAATATGTTACACGCCATGGATAGGCTGTTACACGTCATGGATAGGCTGTTACACGCCATGGTTAAGTTGTTACACGCTACATACAAAAACATGTTACATGCCATAGTTAGATTGTTACACGTCATGTTGAAAAAAAAATACTATTGTTATACACCATGTACAAAAATATATTACATGCAATGGTTACATGCCATGTTAAAAAAAATACTATTATTACACGCTATATACAAAACGGTGTTACACGTCATGGTTAGAAAAAGTTATTACACGCCATATTGAAAAAATATTGTTGTTATACGTCATATTCAAAAATATTTTGTTACACTTTAATGCCTAAAATATTATTATTACTTACAAACCAAAACTTCAAATCTTTTCAACTCTTTTCATTTTTTTTTATTTTTTTGACAATTTATCACCGATTAAAGTGTTTTTAACATGTTTTCATAAATCAAAACAAAAATTTTCTTATCAAAAACACCTATTTCAACTAAAAATCGAAAAAAATTTCTTTTGAAAACTTAGGTTTATAAATTTCAAATTCTTGAGTTTATTGGTGTCTAGGTTCCGAATTGATCCAATTAAAAACTAGTTCAAACCTCTGTGATCATTTCTATCGTTTTAGTTTTATTCAAAATACCTAAAAATCAAATTTTCCAAATAACACTCCAGCCAAGCACATCAAAACCATCGCTTGGAGTCTTAAAGGCGCGGGAAAGAGAAATCTGAAAGCACGAGAGAGAGAAATCAAGAGCATAACAGACGAATGCTGAAGAGAGAAATCGATAAAATTAGAAAAAGTGAGATGTTGAGAGAGATATCGAAAGCACAAATAGGAAGAAATTATGATGGATGGTTTAATTTATTTGAAATAATTTTAAGTGTATTTTTGTCAAGTTATGGCTAAATAGGGCTAAAAACAGTTAAATTTATTTTCATGGTTATTTTTGAAATGTCCTTATCAATGAAGATTATTCTTCATAATTTTTTCTTAAAAATATCTTAAATATATAATTAAGATAAGTTTTCAATTGAATAATTCATAAAAAAATGACAATAATAAAACTTACATTAATGCAGAATTCTAAATTATTTAATCAATAACCTTTATATTGCTCATCGAGTCATGGATGGGGTTAAATAATGGAAACTCCATTAATTTATATGCCAAGACTCAAAATAAGGATTCCCAACTTTGACAGTTTTGACAAATTTCAAATTCAAGGTATTTTCTTCTCTTCTTAGGCAATCAATAGATGAATACCAAGTTAAAAGAATTGGTCTTTTATAATTACCGATGTGCATTTCCCCTATTATTCTTGAAAATATATGCATAATACCCTATATTTGTTTTCAATAAACTAAAGAGTAAATCCCAAAAGTTTTCCTTTACATGAACTTGTCAATACAGGTACCCCTATCCCTTGTGTTGTTCTATGAAGTAAAATTGATCTGTTTGTTCATTCACGTACCAAAAAGGGTTGTTCCAATTCTGAAGTGAAGACACCAGAGTAGCCCCAACCCAAGGGACAAAGTAGGAACTATAGATTTGTTTGATACGTAAACCAGGTCCAAGGGCATTGACCCATGCCACACATCACATCCGAAACAATCAAACCTTGGAGAGACAGGAAGTAACGCAATACCAACACCGATTTTAACTAAATACAAGTAAAACAAAGTCCGTGAGCCCTGGTGGGCCTTACAAAGTGAATATACACAAAACTACTGCACATAAAACATTGCATCTGCTAAAACTTGGCAACATTACAACAATGAAACATTTTGTTTTTTCCTAATTTTCTACTCACGCCAGCTACCTAAACCAAAGCACGATGATACTTTTTAACTTATTCTTAAGAAGACAGTGGGTGAAAATCTAGATTTGCGTTAGACTGCATTTATGGCAATCTTCATTCCAGACTCACAGTGGCCAGCAGTGTTGCATATGAAGAAGTTTGGTCCCTTCGCCAGTGTTACCTGATCTTTCCCTGAGGTGTACACTTTTGCGCCTGCCGGTGTGGTGCAACCGGTGTAACCTGCTCTGTTCACACCTACCACATTGTGGATTGTCGCATCGTAATTGAATACTGCAAAAATCATACACATATGCAAGGATGTACTTTAAAATAGCCCATCAGCAAACAATTCCTCATTATTTGGGTTAATTGATGCTTACCGAGCACGTCACCAGCCCTGAAGCTTTTCCCTTTTGGCCAAGTAGCCATGTTGAAAGTCCAACCGCTGGCGCCTCCAACAGTATAAGTTGCCGCATCAATATTTTGAAGGCAAACCAGTAAACACAGTAGCAAAGCAACTGTGAACTTGGCCTGATAATCTGCCCTGCCTCTTCCCTGAGCCATCTCAGAGCAAGGGTTGTATTCTACCAGAAGAAAGTGGAAGTTCTAGGAGTAGAAACCTGTTCCACTGAGTGAGGTGGGCAAAGCAAAAGTTTCATTGCCTTTATAAGCAGTTTCAAAAGGTTGGTAGTGGGTCCAAGTTGGTCGGAAAAAGTTGGGCTAGGCCAATGACAAGATGGGTGAGCTTTCAAGATTTTCACTGATTAAAGTTGAAGCCAACAACCGCATTACAACTAATGTGTTGAACTTCTGCTGTTGATAATGAAGATTTGCAATATTTGAAGTGCACAATGGCATGGTAATTTGGAGAAAAGTTTATTTAGTGCTATCCATAGGGAGGGCTGTGATAGCTCCATCTAAAAAGTGCTTGGCTATGGGACTCACATGGAACAGTACTAGCAGCCACCACCCGTGAACTCAGATTGAAGTTATGGACCACCGCTCTGAGTTTTCTCTCTTAAAAGGTTAATTTAAAGAAATCCGGTAAAGTATTACTCAAAATTTAAATTAATTAATGATAAAAGAAGGTAAACATTTTATTGCAAGGAGGGAGGGGCGACTAAGAGAGCAAGCATCTACAGGTCTGAACTGCTGACTTGTACCCTTTTATAATATCTAGACAAGAGAACTAATTGCTAAAGAAAACCAGGCAAACATTGTTAACCCAAGGTTTAGGAAAGCAAAGTCTGAAGATGTCCATTCACAAGGTGAAGGACCAATACAAGATTTTGAGGGACACTAAATATGGATTTTTTTTTTCACGCAAAAGGTCTGAACTTTTTTTTTTATTCTACCCACCTTGCATTTTAGCAGTTTGATTAAAAAATATCATCTCATGCTCACTAAAATCGAGTCTGTATTAGGCTATAGCCTGTAAGCTATTTTGACAGGGAGAAAATAGTTATCAAACAAATGGTAAGGTACCTGAAGAAGACATTCTTAAGTTTATGAGCAAGATTGCCAGCTCTATAGAGCTAGCATAAAGTTGAGTTAGTAATACAGCAACAATCATCCATATATCATGGTTACATGCATAATTTTTTCTCACCACTGTTTAATCACAGGCTGGATAGTTCTGATTCTAAATGAACACATGGATTTTCATAGCAGTTCCTTCGGAGAATGATGAATTGTAGTTTTGAAATTCACATGATCCCCCTCCTTGGTAGAAACAACTTTCGAGTTAATTTCTCCCTCCCCTAAACCCTCACATGATTTTACCCCTATTGCACTCTTCAGCTTTGAATAACGTGCTTCCAGTTCAAACCAAGATTCCAACTTAACCAGTTGATTAAATTCTTCGAAGGTAGCCATCTTTTGAAGGTGATCTCTAGTAGTTCCATTTTCCTTCAGGGTCTTAAGAACATCAACCAATGCTCGAGCTGATGCATAGACGGTGGCAAGTGGATATACGATCAAATGAAAGCCCATTGCTTGCAGCTCCTCAGGTGTGTGCAATGGTGTGACCCCACCTTCAATCATATTACAAACTCTGTACCCTTTTGTTTGGTGTCCAATCTCCTTAAGCTCGTCATCATTCCTTGGTGCCTCCACAAAGCAAGCATCTGCTCCTGCCTGCAAAACTCATGGTAAAATCTTTAGCAACATCATCTAGAAGAGAACTATATATTTCCCATACCATATTTATAGTAAGAATTTCAAAATTACTTAGATATGGAAGAAAGTTTAAACATAGAATTAATAGGTATATGTCCACTTAACTGAGATGAACAGAGAATAATTTAATGAGTCATGAAATCATTATGGAATTTTGTAATGATTCTATTCATGTTTTGATCAATAACACTCTCCTGCAGGATTTAGAAGAAGACCAGAGAGAATTTTCACCATGGGAAAGATGTGGTGGTTCATAGGCCCTTACAAGAAATGTTTGATCCATTTTTGAATCCAATATTTATGTCAAGGAAAGACAAATTTAACAGTTAGAAAAGAAGATTTTTTGCCTAACATAAATCTCCCATATTAAATTTCCTGCTCTTCAGTGGGCTTAATGCTAAATGTTCTTGGCTTAATTCAAACAGTGATAGGTACAGGCAGAGACATGCTCACTATAAGATATTCAAAATGAACATAATCTGGAAATGAGCCCCCCAGCTCAGTGACAACGCAAATTTCTCCTTTGCCACTTTGCCTTCTGTCAGTAACATGCTCTAATCTAAAATTCGTTCTACTTTCTGAAGATTTGGTCACAGTGGGCAGATAGAAGTAAAAGGCAAGGAATAAAGCAGATTAGAGCAAATGCACTTTTAGCAGATCACATGGAAGACACATCACCATAAAAGGGAAGGCATTTCATAAAACCAGAAAAAAAGAAAAGAATATGTTGCACGACGAAGCATGATAAAATTGCAAGGGTACCTCCATGTAAAGATTAGCTCTTGAGATGGCATCGGAGAGACCAGTTTTTGCTGATGTAGCACGTGCATCAGTTCTGGCCACAAGGAAAAAGTCAGAATCTCCAATGGCATCCCTTGCAGATGCAATTTTGGCAGCATGCTCCTCAGCAGGGATAACCTAAAAGAGCAAGTTGAGAAATGAAAAATTGAGTTCTTCCCTACACAATAGCATTCAATTGTCAATATAACCACCTAAAGAAATAAGAGACATTTGCTTGTCTTCAGACCTAACATTTTGATCAAGAAGTAGCATCCTTTGGGTAAAGAAATTCCTAATAAAAGCAACCGGGAATTAGAAAAGGATACCTGTTTGCCATGCATATGCCCTGGTTCGAAGCAAAAGGCAGAGAAGTAATTAGAACTCTAAGTAACATGGATAATAAAGAAAAGTAAACCAAATCTTCCAAGTATAATTTGAAGTTCTGTAAAAAAAAGAAAAAAAGTCTTATA